>NW_027466959.1:1690000-1729463 GCF_046128005.1 Genypterus blacodes
GTGTGTGAATTGTTTTTGCTTCATTTGAGCAGCAGGTTGTTCGCTGACAGCTCCAGGAAAGAACGAGCCAATCACACGCCAGCGTTTCACTGCTGTCAAAACAATGGAACGTACAGAAAATCACAAGAACCTGAAAAGGCACAACCTGAGGAGGAGGATGAGACAGGATGACGTCATCACTCAGTCGTGTTGGTGTTTTGTTCTCACGTCTCTGCTGCCTAATGGGACGAATCCCCAAGTTCTGATGGACTTGAACCCACAGCTGCAGGGACGACTGCAGTACAAGCTCATTGCTGTTGAGCAGCAGCTATATGAGATGAGGTGAAGGTCCATGGTGCTGGACTGAAGCAGGACTGCGGCAGAGGCACCTAGGGAAGGACCTGTGTGGAGCAGGACAGGCGGACAAGGAGGTCTGGATGGATCAGGTTCCTCAGCGAGACAGAGACTGAGAGACAGAGAGAGAGACAGAGAGAGCAACAACAAGGATCATAGTAATTGAAGTATGACGTTGCATATGCCTTCTAGTGGGGTAATGGGGTCCTATGAGCTCTTTGAGGTCTTTAAGGTGGTATGAGCTCTTTAAGGTGGTATGAGCTCTTTAAGGTATGATGGAGCCTGACCATTAAGAGCTCTGAGATGGAGCAGGAGGACTTCAAATTTTGTTCTGGACTTGACAGGCAGCCAGTGCAGCAAAGCTAAAATGGGAGAAATAAGATCTGTTTCCTAGTCTTTGTCAACACACATGCAGCTGCACTCTGGACCAGCTGGAGAGTCTTATTAGGGCAGCCTGGTAATAATGAGTTACACTAGGACTCGTCTGGCTTCATTGATAGGTAAAGTCGGGTGTCATCCACAGAGCAATGAAACTTTATGGAGTGTTCCCAAATAATTGTACCAAAAGGGAATAGAGGTAAACTGAATAGCTTTGGTCCAAGCACTGAACCTTGAGGAACTCTGTGTCTAACTTTCGTGTGCATGGAAGATTCATTAACATGTACAAACTGAAATTGAAGCACAGAGAGAAGTCCTTTGTCTGCTGCAGTTCGAAGGTCATTTGTGACTGTGGGGGCTCAACATCCAGACTGAACGACCTCCAATGAGTGGACATTCACACTGCTAATTGGCGCCTGCTTCCTGGAAGATCTTGGAGAGAAAGGGAATGTTAGATATAGGCCTGCAGTTGGCCAGAGTGCCTGGCTCAAGAGTAGGTTTGTTAATAAGAGGTTTAATTAAAGCTCAGCATGCCGCTCCCCATGCACGCTGCAAACCTCCATTCTTTCCATTCTTCTTTGATTTCCATACACCTCATGGTACACACATGCACACACTCGCTGATGTTTATGTTGTGCTTGTTGTGTTAATCTGTATCCAGCTGACGTTTGTGTCAGATTCCTCTTTTGTTACAAGAAGGAGACAACTTGAAACAACTTTTACTGCAGTACCTTTACATATAAACCAGTATTTCTACTTTGTGTGATATCGAGATCTGCGTACAGGGGCGGTCGTCACGGTAACGCTGCACTGAGTGCATGTTGATGTTTTCCTCAAACAAACAGATTGAGAGCTGAAGTGATGAAACCTCTTTTCAATTACAGCCTGATGGACGCGCTGAAAGGAATCCCGGGAAATCACGTAAATAACTGCAGCCGATACACAACAAAGACCACAAAGTGTGTGCGTGTGTGTGTGTATGTGCGTGCAGATCTATGTAAAGAAAGTCAGACGGGATAATGGCGAAAAATCAGCAGTGACATCTCACTGTCAACCTGATGTCATTATGTGTGTGTGTGTGTGTGTGTGAAGTCATTTATTCATCAGCAGACCTTAGCGTCTCTATTATCTGTCAGCCATCATCATCACTGTCACTCTCATCTACTCCTTCAGTTCATCTCCTCCTCTCCTCTCCTTGTCTCCTTGTTTCCTCCTTTCTGTCTCGCTGAGTTTCTCATAAAGCTGTTAGACGCTCAGTGGGTAGAAACTACTGCTTAATTACACACACACACACACACACACACACACACACACACACACACCTATTTGGCAGACAGGAAGCGGAATGAAAGCTTCAGGGTTTGAGAATAAAAGAGTGAGAGGAAAAGAAAAAGGAGAGAGAAAGGAATGATGAAACTGATGACTCTAGGAAGGAAAGGAAAGAAGGAGGGAATCAGAGAGGAGGAAAGATGGAGGGAAGAGTTGACAGAGCAATGGAAGAGAGGAAGTAGGAATGAATCCTCTTCTATCACTGATGAGTGTTCAGAGGTCAAAGTTCACCTGCAAACCAGAGGGGAAATCAAAAGATGAAAGGATCTGAGACCGCAAAGGGTTAAAGAGAATCAGATGTTTGTGGATGATAAGGAAGGTGGAGATAAAGTGAATGATGGAGGAGACGACCTTTAAAGTGTTTGTACACGAACAAAAAGAAATAAAAACCATTAATTCTCCATTAGAGGAAATATGGAGAGAGCCATTAAAGAGAGAGAGGGAGGGAGAGTTAGAGCGAGAGAGGGGAGGGGGGAGGGAGAGTTAGAGAGAGAGAGGAAGAGAGAGGAAGAGAGAGGAAGAGAGAGGGAGTTAGAGAGAGACAGGGAGAGAGGAAGAGAGAGAGAGAGAGGGAGGGAGAGGGAGAGAGAGAGAGAGACAGAGGAAGAGAGAGGAAGAGAGAGAGAGAGAGAGAGGAAGAGAGCGCGAGAGAGAGACAGGGAGAGAGGAAGAGAGAGAGAGAGAGAGAGAGAGAGAGAGAGAGCGAGGGGTGGATGGAGGTATAGACATGTTAGCTATTAGCATGATACGTAACTGATGGCTCAGTTTGCTTTATGAAGCAAAGTGACTCTGAAGGACACAACTGTGTGTGTGTGTGCGTGTGTGCGTCTGTGTGCTTGTGTGTGCAAGGCTGGCTCCTGTGTCCTTGTACATAATTGTTCATCACTAATAATGACTTTCTTCTGATTGAGCACTTAATTTACACACACACACACACACACACACACACACACACACAGACACACATTGAGATGCAGATGGAGTGTTCAGGCTGAACGGCGCCTCTCTGTGGCCTTGTGCTGGAGCCTCAGCAGCAGGTGGGATAAATGCAGCTATTCTGCTCTCACTGTGAAGCCATTATCCTCACACACGCGCACACACACGCAGGCACACAGGCACACACACACACACACACACACACACACACTCACTCAGTCATACACACATACAGACATCAACATGACCTCATAAAATTATCAAATGGCTCAATTGTGAATTTTCTTCAAAATACCACAAAAATATAAAAGAATGTTTATAATAATAAATAAAAATAATTTGTTGTTGGAGGATTTTACATTAAAACAGATAAATATGAGTCATGAAGGCTCCACAGCTTTTCATTTCCACAACCAACAATAAATGTCTCTGGATTTTCTCTCATGTTTCTAATTGAGATTAAAATTTTGAAATGTATTTATTTTAATTCATACGTTTTTAAAAAAAAATGTATTTAATTTGTAGTGTCAAAATGCACTCGTCGGGGCGCAGTTCATTCCAGTGATCAGTCGCTATGACGACATGATGCCATGCTTCTCTCTGCGTGTGTGTGAACGCTGCTAAACGGCCTCATGGGAATCACAACTTGGTTCATCTTAGTTTTGTCACAACAAAGGAAAACAGCTGATACAGGACGCAGCGGCGAGCTAATGGTCATGTGGACATTACATCAGATCATGAGGGCCGCCAACATGGCCGCCTCACTCACTCTTCAATTACCTGAGCGCTCTGATAGGGGGGCGGAGCCTCCGCTCTCAGGTCAACACCGGTCGATAGTCAATCTCCTCAGTGAGCCGGAAACAACGAGATCATCAAAGAGACGAAAGAGGAGACACCACAGGGGGCATAGAGAGAGAGAGAGAGAGAGAGAGAGAGAGAGAGAGAGAGAGAGAGAGAGAGAGAGAGAGAGAGAGAGAGAGAGAGAGAGAGAGAGAGAGAGAGAGAGAGAGAGAGAGAGAGAGAGAGAGAGAGGGGAGAGAGAGAGAGAAAGAGAGAGGGAGAAGGAGAGGGAGAGGGAGGGAGAAAGAGAGAAAGAGAGAGAGAAAGAAAGAGAGAGAAAGAAAGAGAGAGAGACATGGAGAGGGAGAGACAGACAGACAGAGAGAAAGAAGGAGAGAGAGAGAGAGGCAGTGACAGACAGATAGAGACAGAGGTGCAGACATGCAGTCCATCTCTCCTGTCTTCTCTGGTAAATTGTCTTCTACACTTCTTCCCATATGAGCTTTTATTGAATGATCTTTCTACAGAGCATATGATCATATTTGCACATTAATG
This sequence comes from Genypterus blacodes, assembly GCF_046128005.1. Taxonomy (NCBI): domain Eukaryota; kingdom Metazoa; phylum Chordata; class Actinopteri; order Ophidiiformes; family Ophidiidae; genus Genypterus; species Genypterus blacodes. Next base: position 1,694,312 of record NW_027466959.1, read on the forward strand.
TAACATGTTGGCCTGAGCAGAGACACACAGACACGCAGACACACACAGGCTGAGGAGTCACAGACACACACAGACACACAGAGACACACAGGGTCACAGACACACACAGGCTGAGGAGTCACAGACACACACAGGCTGAGGAGTCACAGAGACACACAGGCTGAGGAGTCACAGAGACACACAGACACGCAGACACACACAGGCTGAGGAGTCACAGAGACACACAGACACGCAGACACACACAGGCTGAGGAGTCACAGACACACACAGGCTGAGGAGTCACAGAGACACACAGGGACGCAGACACACACAGGCTGAGGAGTCACACAGGGACGCAGACACACACAGGCTGAGGGGTCACACAGACACACAGACACACACAGGCTGAGGAGTCACAGACACACACAGACACACACAGGCTGAGGAGTCACACAGGCACACAGAGACGTCTCAATCTGCAGCGACCCTGAGGACACACAGGTCAAATGTCCTCTGTCTGCATCTCCAACCAAAGAAGCTCCAACAGCAGCTTGACTTCCCTGACCTGTGTGTGTGTGTGTGATCATCACCGACTTAACTGAACATCACAAGGAGTCAAAGGTCAACCCTTTATTTTCCAATGACCTCCAACCCCACCTCCTATATTACCTCACATTCCTGTGAGTGTACAGCGCCCTCTGGCTGCAGTTTGCACATACACTCTCTCACATGCACACACACGCAGGCACACACGGAGGCACACACATTGGCACACGCACTGTTTAGCTGAAGGGCAGCAGCTGAACCCCCCCACACACAAACACACACAGGAGCAGATATGACTTATTGATTTTCACCAGAAACAGCTGGACCTCAGCACCTGTATGTGTGTGTATGTGTGTGTGTTTCCCAGCATGCCTTACACTTTGGGAACGCCAGCATGTTTAAAGTGCAGTCTGACAAATGACTCGGCAAACACAGCGAGCCGGCGAGTGATCTGCTGCTCACCACCGCCACCTGCTGGGCATCTGCAAACACTACACTGAAAACAGCTTGGAGAACACGCTGATCAGGTTTCTGTCCCGTCTGACACCTGACCGGATGTTCATGTCCCGGAGCTAAACACGTCACAACATGGATGACAACATGGCTGTCATGTGTAACCCACAACCGTGGAATCGTGCGTGAGGCACACAATGAGGCGTCTCCCCCTTCATGCTGCAGGGCCTCCAGGCAGAGCAGCAGGAGGACGCCGTCATGTGACACGGGAAGAAAATGATGCAACACTCAAATATAAAAAGCAGAAATGTAACATGACATTTTTATTTTATAACAAACATGGTGTCATCATAAATGAACTAAATTGGCATCTTGCTTCAACCATAAGACAAAAAAATATAACTAAAAGTGTTTGACGAAGTTCAGTGAGGTCACGTCACAGGCAGTTACTATGCCCCGCCCACTCCCTTCCTTTAGCTTAGTGCTACAGCGCCACTCAGTGGCCAGTTATGGTCTTGATTTAAGACAACCTATAGGTGCATTGCATCATTAGTTTGAAATGTTTCTATTGTAGACACATCAAAACAAATCAACAATCCTGCTCATGTAACACACACACACACACACACACACACACACACACACACACACACACTACTGTTTATGACTCTGTGTGTGTGCGTGTGTGTACCTGCAGGTTGGTGTAGTGTGTGCGTGTCCTGCAATGTGTGTGTCGTGCCGTCGCCTCTTTGTGGAAGAACTTTCTGCAGAGCTGACACAGGAAACCAGAGACGGGAACTACAAAACTACTTCCTGTAAAGAGACGGACAGAGAGACAGAGTTTATGTCTTCAACTAACTTGTTCTCTCCACTCAAGAGCGATAAACCTTGTACACCTTACAACGGCGTAACCATGGTAACAACAATCATAGGAACGTACCATATGTTGTGTGCGGGTTATATTCCTCTGATGTTCCTCTGTCAGTGGCCTGCAACACACACACACACACACACACACACACACACACACACACACACACACACACACACACACCTTAATCTATATCCCCATGTATTAAGGTGATCAGAGGAACATATGGTGGTGGAATGCATCATGGGAACAGGAAGCAGCATACATGACAACTTCCTGTTTGTCTGATTGGTCCAGACAGCTGAAGAACACACAGAGTCGTACCTCTGCTTCATCTTCGTCTTTGGCCTCATCTTCCTCCTCATCACCGACCTCTACCTCCTCCTCCTCCTCTCCCTCAAAGCAGCCGACAGCATCCACCGTGATGAGCTCCTCCTCCTCCTCTTCCTCCTGCTGTACCTGTGAGGAGACAGGACAGGTGTTTATGGACGGGCCACAGCGCCCCCTGCTGGCCTGCTGTGTTCAGCCCCACAGCGCCCCCTGCTGGCCTGCTCACCTGCTGCTTGTGCTCTGCAGACTTCATGTGCTCCACAAACTTCCTGGGAGTCCTGAAGTGACGTTTACACACCGGACAGAAGGGACGAGACTGCTGCTTAGACAGCTGCACACACACACACACACACACACACAGACACACAGACACACAGACACACACACACACACACGCACACTTAATGTGATGTTCATGCATTCATTTTGTTCTTTGTGTAGTCAGGAGGAGAATGTTAAGACAGTGATGTCATCAGTCTTACCTTGTGTTGTTTGGTGCGGCGGTGGATGATGATGTCACCGCTGAAATGCTCCTGGCAGCTCTCACACCAGCGCTGCATGTCAGCCTGTGGACCCCTGTAGGACACAACACCACACACACACAGGACACAACGCAGGGATGTCACTTCGTTTCTGTTATTCTCTGTGTGTGTGTGTGTGTGTGTGTGTGTGTGTGTGTGCGTGTGTGTGTGTTTGTGTGTGTGTGTGTGAGTACCTGCCCTGCAATGTATGTGAAGTGAGGCTGATGGAGTGTGTGAGCTCCTTCAATTTCTGCTGGTGCTCTGATCCGGCCATATGTTCTTGAAAAGCCTGAACACACACACACACACACACACACACACACACACACACACACACACACACACACAGGTGGTTGACACTGGTTGGGATGACACTGGTTGATCAGAGAGTGAGACAGGTTGTATATTACCTGCAGAGTGCGACAGCTGCTGTTACACACGTGACAGTGAAGTCCACATGTCTGTCTGTCTTTCTGTCCAAACTCACGACTCTCACTGCTCTGCTGGATGGTGACCTTCAGTGACCCCACAGTCTGCAGCTGACACACACACACACACACACACACACACACACACACACACACAAAATCATCTCCAATCATTTTGTCTCTGAAATGTCAAAATAAAATCTTCAGTTTCACGTCTTTGAGATACCAAGATATGGGCTCAGGACTTATCAATCATCAATTGTTCTTTCTGTGTGTCTATAATGACTTCATCCATAAGTCAGACAGACACGGAAACATGAGCTCACCTCAGCCGCTCTGCTCTCTGAACAGAGCTCTGCTGCCCCCTGATGGTCAGGAGGAGGAAGAACGCTGCTCTCTGAGGAGAGGAGAGGAGAGGAGAGGAGAGGAGAGGAGAGAGGAGAGATGAGAGGAGGAGAGGAGAGGAGAGGAGAGGGGAGAGATGAGAGGAGGAGGGGAGAGGAGAGGAGAGGAGAGGAGAGGAGAGGAGAGGAGAGGAGAGGAGAAAGGAGTCACACTAAGTCTGTGATGATGCCTCCGCACAGATGCTGGAACATTTATAAGTGACATCATCATCAGCTGGTTTGCATCACAGCTTGGTGAAATGAGTGAGTGAACCAGGAATGAGCTGCTCGACCAATCAGAGCACAGCAGGACGACACGTGACAGTTTACTGCGAACCAGCAGACACACACACACCTGCAGTGGAGCAGCTCTCACCTCCTGGTGGACCACATGACCCCAGCAGCTGCCCACCATTGGTCGCAGCTGCAGGCTGCTCAGGTCTGTGAGAAAGAAACAAAATGGAGTCATTTCCTGTCTGGAGACTCCTGTCAGACAATTGGTTGAGCTCAGACTCACCCGTCGAGTCGCTGCCTCTTTAGCCTTGCCCATCCTGATGATCCATCCGGTCCTGGCCATCCACACTGGCCCCGCCCATCTCCTTCCTCAGTGTTGGTGCCGCTCCCAGGCCCCGCCCACTTCCTGTTTGAAACCTAAATTAGAAAGAATCATGATGACTACAATGATCCATGAGAGCAGGCGGAACATCTCACTCTGTCTCACCTGCTTCCTCCTCTGTGCGCCGGCAGGGAATTGAACCAGCGACACGTCACTCCCAGCAGCCGGGAGTAGACATCTAGACAGGGGAGGAAGAGGAGACAGAGACACAAGAGGGACGACATGAAGATGGATGTTTATGAGGTTTATGAAGAGAGAGTTTGTGTGGAGTAGAGATCCCATTGTGAGGTCTCAGTCAGACTTTCCCTTATCACTTCTGAGCTCACTGTCGCCACGGTAACCATAACCTCTGTCTGTCTCTTAGGCCCTCTGTCTCTGTCTGAAGCAGAGCGGTTTGTTACAACCTCTGACATCTTACCTGTCGCTCTGTTTGACCATGCTGAGGAGTTCAGCTGATGACCTCTGACCTGGAAATATACGACGACAACAACAACAACAACAACAACAACCAGTAAACCAGTGGACTCAGCATTGTGTACACTGTCTATGTTTATACAAATATCCCTGTATATTTGCTGGATCACAGACTTAGTGAAAATACAGACACACACACACACACACACACACACGCCTCTTACGTGGTGTAGACCGCCAGACTCTTGTTTCTCTCTCAGCTGCTCAAAGTGTCGCACGTTACGTTACGACACTGTATACTATATACTGTGTGTGTCTACACTGTGTGTGTCCGTAGGTTACATGCAGCGTAAAACAACACATCGGTTTAAAAGAATATTCGCTCACCTTGGCTCAGCACAAGCTAAAGCTAAAGCGGCCGTGCTAATGTAAACACAGGGCCGAACACGCGGCTCCTCCGCCCTGCGCCCCCTGCTGGCCTGGAGGTTGAACAAGAGAATACACATCTGATATCTGATTGTTCACACTAAGATACTATGGTATAGGACGTTTATTGATCTCGCGGGTGAGAAATTCCGTCGTCACAGTAGCAAAGGTACAAGAGAAGAAACACAAAATAAATACACACAAGAGTATACAATGGGCATTGTGTTTCTGTGCTGCAGTCAGAAGATAATCAAAGGCTAACAGACACAAATGGAATAATCCAGAAAACCCAACAGGAGGGTGGTGAGGAGACATGAAGGAGACATGAAGGACAGACACCATTTACATTTATATGCACAAGGCAAGAACAACAAATAGGAAGGACATTACCTCATCAAACTGACAACAAATGACATCATCAAACATTACATTAGATGACCGAAACTGCACTTTTAACAATTTAACACCGTTTGTCTGTCTTTGATTCAGCAATCAGACACAGGAAGGATGGTTCGTAAGACACGCAGCATGTATGTGGTGCGCCTAGAACTAATGATCGCCAAGCTGGAGATGGAGGCCATGATCCTGCAGGCAGTGAAGCCCGCAAAAATGCCCATTGTAGAACATCAGCAGATGCTGCCATGGGGCCACAGGGCCATGATGTGGAGGAATGCTCTCCATGCTGCCATCAAGAGCAGGGCGCAGGCGCTGGTCCAGGAGATATGGGAGGTCAGAGATGAGCACTTACGCCATAGATTTGATGTCCAGCTCATGATGACGTGGCTGCATAAGGTGGCGTTATGGGGGAGGACTCTCAGTTTCACATTTGACATGGAGTTGTCGGCCTTGATCCAGGAGCAGGAACGCGTCATGAAAATGCACCACAAGAGGGCTGAGCGGCTGATGGTGAAGCCAGAGAGGTGGGCGGACGCGCTCGGCGTCGGGTTTGTGAAGGAGACGGATGTCTTTGTCCAGGAGATACGGAACCGGGTCAAGATAAAGAAGCTGGGTGATACTTTGAACTGTCAGCAGATGATCACATGGTTCCACAGGGTCAGGTCGTGGGGGAGGGACTTTGGTGCTGCCATTCTGAACAGGATGTTGGCCTTGATCAGACACCCAGAGGTCAGGAGACAACGACACATCAAAATGGAACTTGACCAGATGATGAATATGCTTCACAGGTGTGGTGGCACTGTGAAGGCCGGCACGGTGAAGGCCGACGCATTGAAGGCCAGCGCTGACTGATGCACACGCACATGCAAGGATCTGTGATAGCACCTTCAGCTAAATGACAGAGGGACCACCAACAAGGTGACAGACGCAGTGTGTGGGTGCAGTCTAACATCTGTATGTCTGGGCGTCTCAGTTGGGCGTCTCAGTCGGGCGTCTCAGTCGGGCGTCTCGGTCGGGCGCTGGCTGAGTTCCATCACATCACATCCATCAACAGTGAGTGAAAGCAAAGTCAGGAAAGACAAACCTTTATTGTTTTGATCAGACGTTCCCCTGCAGCATCAATCACCTTATTGATCCTCAGATAAACTGTTTGATTAGACATTAACATTATTCATTATTCACATTTGATGAACAGGAAGAATCTAACGGGGGTCACTGATGCTCCGACGGCGCCTCAGTCCCCATCGGTGTCGTCCTCGTCTGCGTCGTCCTCCTCTGAGAAACAAACGTGGCAGTGTGAGAAAAAGATGGGCAGAACTGGACTTGACTGGACTCAATGTGACACATGGAGCTGCTGGCTCCTTCATGTAAGTCAAACCCAGACCCTGTGTGTGTGTGTGTGTGTGTGTGTGTGTGTGTGTGTGTGTGTGTGTGTGTGTGTGTGTGTCTCACCCTGGATCCTGACCCGTGTGTTGCCTGCTGCCAGGTATCTCTCCAGCCACTGTGTCAGTAAAGGAAAACATGTTGTTGATTATGCTGAAATATTATTATTATTATTATTATCGTCATCCAAAACAGTTTTTAGGTTGTAAAGAAAATTTGAATTTGTAAAAAAAAAGTCAGTAAATGTGTCGAAAAGGTTTGTATTTGTAAAAATGTGTTGCCAATGTGGAGACAAGATTTCTGCTAAGCGACAGTGAGTGAAGTTACAAACAGGTGGAACCTTCACGGCCTAGTGCGACGTGCTGGAGCGTCCAATCAGAACGTCCAACTGTCCACTCCTCCTGTCCACCCTGGACAAGACCCCATAGTCGATCGAGTCCAGGATGACTGCACGGTGTCAGTCTGACTCTCATGACGTCATGACGACTGTCACTCTGAATTCAGCCGAGCAGCAGAGCCGCCTGATCCCTGACCGCCTGAACCGTCTCACCTCTGGCTCCATCATCTCCTTCCTGACAGCGTCCGAGTCCATTCCCTGCTGCTTCTCCTGCAGCAGCTGCAGCTTCTTCTCCACCCAGCTCAGCAGCGCCACCACCTGCTCCTCTGGGTCCCCACACACCGGGACCACGTCACCATCGCTCTGGAAGGGAAGGACAACCAGACACCCAGGGAGGACGAGTCAACAGGACATGAGACAAAAGCACATCATTTGTGACGTGAGGTCAGAGGTTGTGTCATACTTCTGATGCTATACTGGTTATGCTAACAATGATGTTAACATCAGCTAATGCTCCAGTGCATCTTCTCCTGCTTCAGTCTGGGTTTCGTACCAGCGTGACATCCTGCAGTTTGTCTGCGATGTGCCGCACGGCCTCAGTGACGCCGTCCAGGGTCTTCACCAGCTCATCACGACGCCTTTTGGACACATCACACTTCTGCTTAGCGGCCTGCAGCTGATGCTTCCTGTCCTCCATCAACTGCTGTAAACTGTTGAGAAACAGACAGAGACAGAGAGAGACAGACGGAGACAGTGAGACACTGTCTGTGAGGTCATGTTGTGTGGCGTTGAGTTATGTTACGATGCATTGAGGTGTGTGTGGGTTACCTGGAGCGTGTGGCTTCTCTCTCAGCCTGCAGGGCCTCCAGCTGGAGCTTCAGCAGGTCCCTCTGCTGCTTGGCCTGCTCCAGGCGCTCCCTGTTCTCCTTCACCATCTTCTCCAGGTGGAGCTGTTTCTGTTTCTCTGCGTCCTGATAGTTCTTCAGTTCCTACACAGGCGCGGGTGACGACATGTTCTGGTTTAATTTGTGCCTCACGGATCAAAACCTTTTCCAGAAAACCAGTTTCTGAAGTACAAACATGAACATCTGAGGTTCTGGTGAAGCTGCTGCTGCAGGTCAGGAGCCTTAAGGTCATTGTGGAGATGACTGATGCCTGGAAGGGTCTGACACATCTGGACCTGCTGTGAGACCTGCAGGTCTCAAGCGTCTGGGACCTGACATAGTTTACAGCAGGAAGGGTCTAAAACTAGGACCTGTGGTTCTTAACATCTGCTCCAGGATCTGACAGATGTAGGGAGGAAGTCACTCACACTGACTGACTGTCTGACACGTGCCTGGTGCTTCATCTTGCCTTGCTCACATGTTCTGCTGGTTTGGTCTTCATCAGAGTTGCTTAACGTCAACGTTGGCGATGTCATTAATTCACTGATTGATTCAAATGGATCCATCATGGCTTCTTAGTCAACTGAGTGTCTCTGCGTCCAACCATGTAGGATGTAAGCGCACGCTGTTTCCTTCACTGATGTGTATGTGTGTGTGTGTGTGTGTGTGTGTGTGTGCTTGCACATCCACACCTGTCTGCTGGTGGCGCTGGTGAGCTCCTCCATGTGCTGGTAGGCCTCCTCAGCAGCAGACCCTCCCCTCCCCTGGTCATTGGTCACTCTGATGCTGCTGCTCTGCACGTCGCCGCTCAGCTGCTCTGCGTGCACCGTGACCCTCTGGGCCTGCACATACACACACACACACATGCAACATGAATAAATAAATAAAGCAAATATGAGAGTAAAGAACACGGGACACGTGTGTCTCACCCTCTTCAGACACGCGTCACACTCTGCAATCTGCTGCTTCAACTCAGAGATACGCCGCTCACGCTCTGCACGACCACGACTCAGTGCTTCATCCAGCTGCTGTAGCTCTGCCTAGAGAGAGAGAGAGAGAGAGACAGACAAAGAGAGAGAGAGTGACAGACAGAGAGACGAGAGAGAGAGACAGACACAGAATGAGGTAGACAGACAAAGAGAGAGAGAGGAGAGACAGAAAGAGTGATTTAGTAGTCGAGGTGTTAAACATGAGCAGCTTTTGATGGGTAACTTGAGACTCTTTGTCCTTCTCTTTGTCCCTCACTGAGTCTGTTTGTGTCCAGTGGAGCTGATCTGACTTCACTGGTCTCAGCAGATTGTGCTGTTGTTGCTCAGTGTGCAGACTTTACTGGTTGGTGCAGCTGTCATGCTGCGTTCAGGGGCTGTGCCCATGCCTGCTCGTTTGGTTCAAAGGTTCTGGTTCTGGATCAGCTGGACTCATATGGACTCACAGGAGTTTTTTTGTTGGTTCTTTGTATTTTTGCTCTGTGACTGACGTGACGTCATCACACCTCAGGAGCCTCTACTGGGCTCCACACAGGCATGAGGTCGTCCTGTTGCTCATTTAAGGAGATGCATGTGAGTGATGTCAGAGAGGAAGAACATGATGAAGGCTGCAGCTCACCTCAGCAGTGTCTGTAGCCAGCTGGGCTTTCTTCTTCATGTCCTCCATCCTGTGAAGCTCCTCTTTGGCCTTCAGCTGCTCCGCCTCCAGTCGGTCCAACCGACCAGGAAACTCCAGACAGTCGCCCTGATGTGGAGAGAGGAAAGGTGAGGGAGAGGAGAAGGACAGGAGGAGGACAGACGAGAGGACGGGAGGAGGACAGAAGGAAGGACAGGAGGAGGAGAGGAGGGAGGAAAGGAGGGCGAACAGGAGGAGGAGAGGAGTGGGACAGGAGGGGGACAGGGGAAGGACAGGAGGAGGAGAGGAGGGAAGACGGGGGAGGACAGGAGGAGAGGAGGAGGACTAGGGTTTGCTTTAGACGCACCTGCAGCTGGGCTCTGATCTCCTCATAGTGTCTCCTGATCTCTGTGGCCTTCTTGTACTTCAACTGCATCTTCTCCAGATTGTTCTCAAGAGAACGCATGGACTGAACACACACACACACACACACACACACACACACACACACACACACACACACACACACACACACACACACACACACACACAGTTTCATAGCTCCTCACCTACACCCTTCAACCCAACCTCAAAATGTTCCTCAGCATTAAGACATTAAAGGCTGTCAACACAACTATAAATGTACACAGTTTTTTAAATATTTGACCAAATTAAACGCATATTCAAAATCTATCAAAGAAACCAATGGAGACAAAGTTCAAACTGCCTTTAAACGTTCTCGCAGGTCTGTCGCCCTCTGCTGGCTACACTGGGAACCTGCGTCTGGCTGTTGTGCCCTTTGGCCCTGGAGCGTTACCATGGTGACGTCCTCTCGCCTGCGATCGTCAACAGCCGGCGCTGCTGTCTCCACCTGCTCCTTCATCTTCAGCTCCTCCAGCTGCTGCTGGTACGTCTGCGTCTTGAACTTCATGGCATTGAGACGTTTCTGTTTGTCAAACACCATCTGCTCTGCTCTGCTGACCGCCTCCTGAGAGGAGACAGAGGGTCAGACAGGCAGAGTGAGAGATGGACAGACAGGCAGACAGGCAGACAGGCAGACACGTTAAGAAGACACAGACAAGGAAACAGTTCAGAGCTTTGGAACGTACCCATGATCCTCCTGGTCTTACCTTCAGTGATATGTTGCGGTACGTCTCCTTTTCCTTGCCGATCCTCTTGAAGGCCGCTCTGATCATCTGCTCGTCAGCCTGGTGGCCACGAGACCAGAACACAGAGCAGCTTCAGCAGCTACGTTTCAGCTTTCAGCCTCATGCTAACGCTACATACACAGCTTGGCGTTTGAGCAATAAAGGTGTTAGAGTCAGAAAGTCAGGGAGTCAGAGTCAGAGAGTCAGAGAGTCAGAGCCTCAGAGAGTCAGAGCCTCAGAGAGTCAGAGCCTCAGAGAGTCAGAGCATCAGAGAGTCAGAGCCTCAGAGAGTCAGAGCGTCAGAGAGTCAGAGCCTCAGAGACTCAGAGCTTCCAAAAGTATCTGTGTAGCTTTTGTCAAGCTACAACACTACTTTTGGACAAATGTACTAAAGTTAGCATAAAAGCTCCATTGTTTTGAAAGTAGCTGAACTACTCACTGTTTCACTTTGGACCTTCTGTTTGTGCAGCTCCTTGTTCTCCTGCCTCAGCCGCCTGATCAGCTCACGGTTTCTGTTGATGATGGACTGGAACGTCTCGTGATCGGTGCTGTCGCCATCTGCTGGACACAAGGACACGCTGGACAACCTTCACTCCTCACACATTTACATGACAGAGAGACGGTTGTGTACAGCTGGGACACATGCATGAGATATCACACACACACGCACACACACACACACACACACACACACACACACACACAAACATTTCCGTCTCTTGAACCATCCGATTGAGAACTTTTTAGAACTATTTAGCACTATTTAGAACTATTTTTTAAACAATGATGATTAGCACAGAGCAACGACGAAACAGGGACAGGTGGACTGAGAGCCAATCACAGCGCAGCAGAGTCCAGATAAGGACAGAAAGTATGGACCATCAACAGAACCTCTGAAGAAGGTTTCCTCAATAAATATGATTCATAACAGGGAACCCTTTATAGAACCTTTGGAGAACATTCCGTGAAAGTTCCTGAGAAACTTCTACTCAACAAAGTTCTAACATTGACTATATAGTAAGTTTGAAAGGTATAATTTGAAAATCAAGAAAATGTTCCTTGGAAACAAAAGTTCATCTGGAAACGAAGAGACTCGACCGGACTAAAGCTCCACTGAAATTTGAGCTGTATGAATGTTTGTCCACTGTCCTGTGTCTTGTGTACTGGACTGTGCCGCACTAACGAGTGACCGTGTAACCTGGTGGCCCGAGAGCAGCGCGACTCTCCTCTACATCGTACATGTCATCAGAGCTGCTGTTTGTTGTGATATGTTCTGATCATAAGAGCGTGTGGGTCTCACCGAGGAGATGCAGCTGGCGCCTCATTTCCGCTCTGATCGGCCCGTTTCCGCTCCGGTTCCCCTCCGGACTGCGCCGCAGTCGAGAAAACGCCATTCTGCCTTATTTTATTAACGAATTACACAAAAACAAAGCAATTCGGAGTCCGAAGACCCAGTGAGAAGCAAACAACGCCACGAAGCACGCCGTTACCTAGCAACGCGTAAACTTCCGGTCCGAAAGGGGCTCAAAGTTCAAAAGGAAAACGAACGAGAGAAATTACCGCTAAATTATTTATCGAACATTCTTTTCTTCATGTGAAAGTTGCCTGTCAGCATTTTAAGTAAACATATATACAAAAAATATAAACCGGCTCAGCCCAGGAGCTTTTTCTACATTAGCGAACTTTTTAATTGCTAACTTTCTATGGTTTGATTAAAGAGGAAAGTAACATTATAGCTGTTACACTTAAACATCTCCACCACTGTCCAGAAGTCCACAGAGAAACAGCTGTCTGTCAAGGGACAAACCTGTGGACACACCTGTGGACACACCTGTGCGAGTCTGAACTTTGACCTGGATGAGAGCAGAAGATCAGGAGGGATACTAGAGTCCAAACACACAGTGGGACTTCTTATTCTTCTCCATCTTCTCTGCTTGTTTCATGTTCTTGTCCGTCTCTTCTCCTCCTTCATTATAGAAGTCAAACCTGATGAGGAACCTTCTGGAACAGACTAGAACCTACAACCTTCCAACAAACAACAAACAAATTTGATAGAACAATGTTGAATAGTCGACATCATGAAAATGCCGAACCTACATCGAAAACTACCAAGATAATCAAACTAAACTAAACTAAACTTCCTTCTCTGGTTTAAAAAGTGAAACGTGACACAAAACATGAAGTTTCCATAAATTACTAAATAATTTGTATGAATTTATGATTCTGACATTCTCGGCTCTTCAGTGTTACATCTGAATAAATGTTTTCTGGAGGGTTTTTATCGTTTCCATAGCAACACATGCATCTGTAGCTTGAGTTTAGGGTGATCCTATACGCTGATGACGTCACCTTATTGGCCTCCGTAGACTAAGTGGTGAGCTTTCATGGATCACTGGGTAACGAACAGTCTGACCTGGTTGTTCTGGCTCCAGCTCATTCCTGCTCCTCTACCAGACGCTCTGTTTACTTCCTCCTAAACAGGATTTCAGTTTCAGCATCATTTTGAGCTGAAGTCTCTCTCCGCTCATCTCTCAGTCACACAGAGCATTAGGGGGTCGAGTCGCTCTGGCCTGTTTGGTGTTTCCATGTGGATGAACCCTGACGCACCTGCAGTGGATCCTAACATGTGACGACCCAGCAGAACAAATGAATCACCTAAACTTAAGTCTCTCAGCTGGTCTGAATGATGAACTCTGTCATGATTGTCTGTTTCATTAGCAGATGTGCTCTGTGTGTGTGTGTTTGTGTCTCTGTGTGTGTGTGTGAGTGAGACATCTTCTCGTTGATGAGCTCATCATCAGTCAGTCAGTCATCCAGCTATTTCTACATTCACAGTGTTCTCAGTGTGTCATTCAGCCCTGCTGGTTTATTGATCGTGTGATTGATTTGATCAGCTGATCTGGTTTAGTCTTTTGTTCTATTACTATGTATCTATTTAATTTTGGATTATTTTATATTCCAATTCATGATGCCATTAAATGTTCTATTAATAATAATGATATTTATTGCCGGTCCTTGTTTGGGGGGGTGGGGGGGCTGCCCCCTTTGTGTCGGCGGGCCCCCCCGGTCCTTAGCAGCGTCCCTGCCCGCCTCTCTGCCCGGACGAGGAAGCAGCAGCTCGGCGATGGCTCATCTCCTCCCTCCGCCTGCCCGCCGTCCTCCGCCCTGCCCGAGCAGCATCCTCCTCTCCGCCGGACCGACGCTCCATCATGGGGGACAGCAGCTGCAGCAGCACCGCCAGCGGGACCAACGCGAACAATAAAGGCGCGCTGGATTGTGGAGCGAAGAGCGGCGGCGGAGCCATTGTTGTCAGGCGGCAGCATGACGACACGACGGCCGCGAAGAAGCACCGAGGAGCCGAGAAGGTACGAGATCTTATTGTGTGAAGGCCTGAAAGCTCAGATCACATCAGATCATCAACACCGAACAGCTGATGAGCTGGAAACGCCTTTGATTTCATGCAGACATGAAAACACTGAAAAGGGAGAGATGATTTTTTTTGTATTCCAGGCACACACACACACACACACACACACACACACACACACACACACACACACACAGCCTGTCAGTGAATGCAGGTGTGAAGGCCTCCACACACACAAGCCTGTACAGCAGACACACAGCAGGAATAGTAATGATGAACTGAATGGAGGGATGAGGTGATGGAGGGATGAGGTGATGGAGGGATGAGGTGATAGAGGGATGAGGTGATGGAGGGATGAAGTGATGGAGGGATGAGGTGATGGAGGGATGAGGTGATGAAGGGATGAAGTGATGGAGGGATGAGGTGATGGAGGGATGAGGTGATGGAGGGATGAAGTGATGGAGGGATGAGGTGATGAAGGGATGAAGTGATGGAGGGATGAAGTTATTAAGGGATGAAGTGATGGAGGGATGAGGTGATGGAGGGATGAGGTGATGAAGTGATGGAGGGATGAGGTGATGGAGGGATGAGGTGATGAAGTGATGGAGGGATGAGGTGATGGAGGGATGGATCAGTGTTTTTTCCCAGCTGGTGTTATTGTTCCCAGTCTGTCTGCTGATATTTACCATGATGATTTTTTTTGGAGGGGGGGGAACATGTCCTCCTCTTCCTCTTCCTCCTCCTCTTCCTCTCCTCCTCTTCCTCCTTTGAGAGCACAGACCATTCAATCTAATCCTCCTTGTTTTTGCGGGAGATTAGAGGATGAAACATAAAAGAAAGCAACCATTTACTTATTTATGCTCCGTGGCAACTCAGGAGAGGAGGAAGAGAAGGAAGAAGAGGCAGAGGAGGACGAAGAGGAAGAGGAGGAAGAAATCCTCTTCCTCCTCTTCCTCTTCGTCCTCCTCTTCCATCCTCTTCTCATAATCCTCTTTTTATTGCATTTGTAACTGCTTTGTTTGCATATTTTATTAGGTAAAAGACATCAAAATAAAAATATATATGCAAGCAATAAAAATGAAAATGTGATCTAAAAGAATTATGACTTAAAGAAAAGTAGAAACTCCATAATGCAAACATATTTCATTCATCTTAAATTTGGGCATTTATGTTGTGAAACGTTCATCATCTTCATCATCTTCACCTCTGAACTCTGTTTAGATGTTTGGGCTTCTCTTGGCCTCCACAATAAAAGCTCAACTTATCTCCTGGATTCACTAATAGAACTGTGTGATGCTATAATGAAGCTAACACCTCCTCACATCTCTGTTCTTCTTCTACTGTTTGTCCTCACGACGCCCTGCATGTTTATCTGCACTACATTCTCTCAGCTACTTCACGTTATGGAGCGACATCACACGAGCTGCAGACTGATGAGAGAAGGCACCCGGAAGTTACTATAGGAGAGAGATCCATGACAACATACAGAGGGTTCAGGGTCAAAGGTCCGAGTTACTATAGGATAGAGATCCTTGAGAACATACAGAGGGCTCAAGGTCAAAGGTCAGAGTTACTATGGGATAGAGATCCATGACAACATACAGAGGGTTCAGGGTCAAAGGTCAGAGGTCAACACATTAGTATGTAACTGAACCTCTAGCTTCATGTAAGGAGCTTTAGAGGCTTTAACACGTGTCCATGGATCCATAAGGGTCCACTCAAAGACCTACGCACCTGAAGAGAAGCACAAACATCTACACAATGACACAACTTGTTTTCCACTTAAATCCCTTTCAGGATTTTACGTGAAGAGTAAATTGTCTACAACTCAAAGTCTTAAGGTCATGAATGTGTTTGAGATGTAAGATGTTTTCATCGTGAAAGTGAAGTCAGAACAGTTTCAAGGCTTCTCGTATTCACAGCTCATTCTCATGAGTATCAGTACAACAGTAGTACTCAGACATCTTTGTATACTTTGTTACATCACCTCAGTCTCTTATCACACTGGGCCATGAATCGTAGCTCCACGACAAAGAAATGTGATAAGAGGCCATGAAGTTGTGTGCACTCATGTACAGAGGATATCTGAACCCGAGTATGTCTCACTGCAGTGAAGACACTTTGTGTGTGTCCTGACTGCAGTGATGACTCTCTGTTTGTGTCTCACTGCAGTGAGGACACTTTGTGTGTGTCCTGACTGCGGTGAGGACTCTCTGTTTGTGTCTCACTGCAGTGAGGACACTTTGTGTGTGTCCTCACTGCAGTGAAGACACTTAATGTGTGTCCTCTAAGCAACAAAGGTTTTTTTATCAAACTAACTTGTGTATGGATCAGGTTAGACAGCTAGACAACCAACAGAACCTTAACATTGCACATTAAGCGTCACTTCCTTAATCAGCTGGGACATTAGAGAGTCTTTGTCTTTGATATGATGAGTACACAAAGGTCATAGGTCACAGCAGGAGTCAGACTCACGTCATTCCCTTCTTCTCTGAACCTGCTGCTGAAAATCGCTACTTTGATGTAGTTTGTACTTTCATGGTCAAAGCTGGCTTGCTGATTTTTACTCAGACATTTATCGAACAAAGACAGAAGAAAGATTTGTAACCGCGGCGACACAGCATCTGACGACTCTCAGCTTGAGGTTAAGAGCGGATCGGAGCCGATACTCTCAGAAACAGAAAACTCTCAACAAGTACTGTTTCCTTTAACCCAGACTGTCCACTGTACAGGAATAGGAAGGGGGATAGTTACTGTCCTTATACAGAGGAGGTCCCTCTGTGGAGTTCTATAAAGTCACACGGACACAAACACTGACATGAAAGAACTAAACACCTAAAGGAAACTTCCTGTAACACATCTGAGCTGAAGTTAGGACACTGATACATGTTTGGAGAGTTTCACTTTAGTTTCTGCTGATAAATCAAGACGGACTCAAACATCTGCACTCAGAATGTTCCAGATTTATGACTGCAGCTTTAGGAAGCAGGCATTTTATGAGATGCTGACTGGCAGCATGAGCTCAGAAGAAGAAGAAATATGTGAACACTGTAAAAGTAGCATTTTTTCATTCCAGGCTTCAGTGGTTAAACTTCATCTAAGGTGCCTGTTGCATTGTTAACGTCTCCTGTAGACACATCAGGGGTCACATCAGACATCAGGGGTCATATCAGGGGTCAGGGGTCACATCAGGTGAAGCTTCCTGAGAGCGTTCCTCTGACAGACACGGCCGTTAGGATGGCATGAATGAAGATAGAAGCTTAGTTACTACTATGTTGACCTCTGACCTTTGACCCTGAACCCTCTGTATGTTGTCAGGGATCTCTGTCCTATGGTAGCTCTGACCTTGGACCCTGAACCCTCTGTATGTGGGTGGGATGTGATGCGTTTCTCCTCATGTTGTGTGTTGCTCAGTCTCCATTACACGCTGCTAAAGGCTTCATAAAGCTGTAGTTTGGGGCGATAATCCAGGACATCGGCAGCACCTTCACAGATTTACTTTCAGCTCTATATTATATAATGCGATGCTGCCTGAGTCTCAGTTGTTATATAATTATGTGAGTGCTGCTCGTAAACACCAGGCATAAAGATTTATGATAAATCGTCCCAATGTAATTCTTTAGAATGTTTCATTGTGCTGCAGTGAAACTTTGTGTAGTTTCAGTTCCTGAAACTGCTCCTCACTCAGACGCTTTACACGGCATTAAAGCTTTCAAAACCCTTTGTGTGTGTGTGTTTTACAGTGTGGTGCATTTGTACCAGTGTTATTTTGATACTGTGGCTTCTGCGCTGGTTTGGGGTCCTGGCTGTGTGGGGGTCCTGGTAGTGTGGGGGGGTCCGGGCAGTGTGGGGAGAAGCAAGTCGAGCAGCAGCAAAAGCACATCCACAATCGTCTATAATCGTCCAACAATTTGTGCCCTAATCGTATTTACATAATGAGACGTTCATTTGTTTACAGTCCAGATAACTGTTGATGTGTTCAGAAATAGTTGCTGCTCCATGTGAGGATGTGATAATAAATGACATCAATGAAACGATCAGTGTTTGTCTCTCCCCTCTTGCCTCCAGATGGATCCCATGTTCACTGTGCCAGCACCCCCGGCTCCAGGCCACCCGGGGGCCCCAGCAGCAGTCTCTTTGCCCTCAGCCGCCTCCTTCTCGCCTCCAGCACTGCCCGGCTCCAACCCCAAGCAGCTATCAGTGAGGACCAGGTCCATCGGCACCAACACCCAGGACGGAGGGGCCCCCGGGACGCCAGAGGGGGACTCAGCCTGCCTGGGCCCCTGCCAGCCGGGGACCAGCGTCAACCTGGAGGGCATCGTCTGGCACGAGACAGATGAAGGTGAGCAGGAGGAGGCTAGTGGCTCCAGTCTGTCACTTTGAGTGACACTTGCGAGCAGGAAGCTGCATGTTGCACTCAAACTTCATTTTAAAGCTTCAAATGTCCAAAATGAGATGTTCTCCTCCTCGACAGGTGTGCTGGTGGTGAATGTGACCTGGAGAAAGAGGACCTACGTGGGGACACTGTTAGACTGCACTAAGCACGACTGGGCTCCTCCAAGGTAACGACACCCTGCTGCCTCCTGGCCTGCTGATAATAGAAGTGAAGGAGAAAGATCTTCAATCTTCCTAGAAATGTGACTTCCTGTTTGCCTGAAATAGAAGCGTTTCTGCTGGGATGAAGCACGTGTTCATGATGAATGCCCCGCCCATCCTGTCTGAAGCCAACAGATAACAGCACTGGACTCTAAAAATACAATAAATTCAGAAAGTAACACAAAAGTGAACAAAGGAACACATCAGAGAGCATGGGCACCAGATAAGAGAAGAAACAAGAACATACACATCTACTGACCATCTCAGGCTAAGCTCAGGCTAAGCTAAACCTATGTAAGCCTAAACTAAGCATAAGCCAGCTAATCAGTCTCCTACAAAAGGAGACTAGGATTCACATCCTATTCAGAGGCAGGTTACTTCTTCCATCCTAACAATTGGCGTCTCACTGCAGTCCTGAAACCTCTCGGCCAATCAAAGACACTTAGCATGCTGCCTCCATAACCCGCTATCAGTTGACATGAAAGATAAAGTTATATCATCACAACATAATATTATTGATAATAACCATTCGAAAATCTGGGAAATACCAAAGAAGATAAACTAAAGTTCAAGCAGTTGCATTAAGATGAAACTGACGGTGAAGAATAATTACAAACTTCATAAAAATGTGAAATATCATCATTAAATTCACAGAGGGGGACAGGAAGTTTGCTCAGCTTGTAAGGTGATTTATTCTGAAAGTCTCGTCAAGGTCAGGATGTATTTATGAGCCCTAACACCATGTGGTCTGTACAGATGTGAGGCTCACTGACTTCAGTCTGACACTGAAGATAAATGCTAAAGTTCTTTAACCATCTGGAGCCTGAAGTCATTTTTGTTATATTACTCTGCACTGAATTGCCCTTTAAACAGCAAACGAAGCAAACAAAAGAGTTACCGTAGCACCGAATAATACAGAAGCTGAGGAAGGACAGAGAGCAGTGTGCTTCTATTTGACCATATTTGTTTTCCATCAGTCATGCCGATATTGCAGCCACAGTCGAATACTCCTATAGCAAAGAGCAGGAATACATTGATCATTGCTTCATCCATCAGGGCCTGATTTTATATACATTAGTGTCAACCAAGGTACATTTCTCTAGGAAAATATTTTGAAATGTTGGGGAAACGATCATCATCTTTTTTCTTTGTAATGATTTTCTTTTGTTTGGTTCAGGTTTTGCGAGTCTCCCTCCAGCGACCCTGACATGCCAGGTGGGCGCGGCCGGGGAAAGCGGCTGCGATTGGCTATGGCAGAACGACCCAGCGTAGAGCCGGCACCCACCGCCAAAGTCCGAGGCCTATCGCAGCACAGGAGCCGAGGAGGGGGTGTGGCCGGAACCGCCTCACCTATCCACAGCAAAGGACGGAGAGGCAGCCTAAACCTCATCAACAGCAACTGTCGGACGCCTCCTCCTTTCTTCACCGTAGACGATGTGAAACCTGCCAACAACGCCTCCTCCCTCTCCACCTCTGGAAAGCGGAAAAACAAACCGCCAGCCGACCTGGACCTCAGCCTGGTCTCCTCCGATGATTTTAAAAATGGGAATGGAAAGAGGATCCGGGCCAAATCCCGCAGTGCACCGTCAACACCACAGGGCAAATCTGACCCATCCTTTATGGACCCGGGAGGAGGTTGTGCCTCCTCAACACCGCCTCCACCGATCCTCATTGACTGCCCGTACCCTAATTGCACTAAGCGCTACAAGCACATCAATGGACTGCGCTACCATCAGACGCACGCACACCTGGAGGTCGAGGAACAGAGGAAGCCTGAACTGGACACCATGAAGGATGGTGAGAGTGAGGAGCGACTCTCAGACTGTGAGGATACCATCGGCAACATGACGTACGAACGCTCTGAGACAAACAACAACAACAACAGCTCCTCCAAGAAGCCGGCTCCTCTGTACAAAGTGACGACAGTGGGGTCTCCTAAGAATAGACGGCTGCTCCTCAGCACAGACCACAGCCCCACGGCCAACTCTAAAACCAGAAGAACCTCACTGCTCAAGGATGGGCTGATTGACGACCTGAGCAACCTACCCATCATCTCTAACATGACCGTGGTTCTGGAGAACTGCATGGTCCCTGACAGGAACGCCACAGTGGAGATGCCCAAACTAGAAGCTGAGGGTTTGATTGACAAGAAGGCAGGCGGTTGTGACAAGGGAAAGAAAGCCAATGGGAAGGTAGAGAAGATTCCCAAGTCTCGGACCAACCGTCCGATCGCTCCGGCCCCTGCTCCCCCCAAACTGATTGCCATACCAAACACAGGTTATCCAGCCAGCACAACAGACACCACCACCTCACAGCAACAGCAGCCCTCACCCATGGCCGCCGTGGGCCTCACCAGTAAAAACCTTCCCCTGAAACCCATCAAACCAAAGCTGAGCCTGGTCATGGAGCCGAGCCTCATCAAAACTACCGTGGTCACCTGCAACAAGGAGAGCAGGAAGAAAGAGAAACGGAGGCTTAAGGACAAACATAACAAAGATTTGCCCAGCAGGACGCCTAATGGGGACAGCGGTGGAATGAAAATGGAGGACAGTTGTGGGGGATCCAAAATGTGTGTCAAGGAAATTTCTGGAAGCCTTCTGAAGGAGCACCTGAGTAAACAGGAGGTGATGAACGGGATGACGGAGAGCCAGGAGAGCAGGATGGCCAGTATCCGAGCTGAGGCTGACAAGGTGTACACCTTCACAGACAACGCACCAAGTCCTTCCATCGGCAGTTCCTCACGGCTTGACGCCACAGGAAGTTGCCTGGTAACAGCTGACGGTAACAGCAAAACCAACAGCCCCGCCTACTCTGACATCTCAGATGCTGGGGATGATGGAGGATCCTCTGAATGTCGCTCAGATGGGATCAGGTCAAAATCTAGTTCCTCCGTCTCCTCTGATGTGAGCTCTAGTAGTAACCATGGTAATCCTGTTAAACCCGCTCCTTCAGCATCCACCCCGTCATCAAAAGATCCCCAATCTCCATATTACCACAACTACGATCCGTACTACCTACAGGGCTACATGCAGTCAGACAGGCAGAACAGCAGCAGCGGGGCTTTCCACAAAACCTCAAGCCATGAAGGGAAAGGAAAAGACAGGAAAGAGGAAGCAAAAGATGATGACAAAAACTCTTTCCACGAGTTCTCAGACTCTAAAAAAGCAGACGGACCTCCCCATTCTCAACTCCAGCTGGCAATGAGTCAAACTCAGACCGCCCTGGCCCAGTCTCTGTACTATGGCCAGTACTCTCGAGGACTGTACATGGACCAGAAAATGTTACTAGCCTCCAAATGCTGTGAGCAGCCGCCTGGTGCCAAACAAAGGGGCGAGAGGGGACAGGGGATAAGAGACAGCGAGGAGGTGAAACATATGCTGGGGGGTTCGGTGGGCTTGCCCATGCTGGGTAAAGGAGCAGATGGAGGTAAGGGCTGCTGCCCCAAACCCGTCCTGTCCTACGTGGAGATGAGTGAGAGAGGAGAAAGAGGACAGAATCTGAGCGCCAAGGGAGTGCACAGCAGCATGGTGGATCAACACCAGATCTTTATGAAAGACTGTGATGACATCAAGTCATCGTCCTCTTCCTCTTCTTCATCACTCCACAATCCAAACGGTCACACAGATCTGGACTCAAATGTTTCCTTTTCCAGTGTAAGTGTCTCCCTCTGTCTTTAGCCCGCCGCCGCCGCCGCCGCCGCTGATGTGTTGGTGTGCTGTAATAACATTCACATCACCAAGAGATCAATCATACAGCAGACTCAGTAGGTGCTATTACTCATGTGGTGCTGTAGCTGTTACTACTTCAGTCATCGTGGTTGAAAGAAGTAGTTTGAATGTCTTTTTGTGGGATATCAGGGCTGATGTGTAACTCCAACGTTAGCTGTCCATGTTAAAGAAACTTTTCTAAGTGTTGAGCTGATTTGTGCAGAAAGCCTGTACGGATTTCTAACCTTGTCCCAATTGTGCATTTGGCTACTAACTAAGGATTGTGTGAGTTGAGCCAAAGCTGTGCGGGACATGGTTTGTTGCTTTGCTTCAGTGGATGGTGTGTGAGATGTGTTGATTAGCGCTATTGAGAGCGACGCCACCCTCCTCACATCTCACGTCTGAATGGCTCATTGGTCATCCTTCATCAACATCTCACCCAGAGTCAGGGATAGATGCTCTGTCTGTGGCTCTGTTCACTCACGTACACGGTGTTTCCTCTATAGTCGTTCTGCAGCGGTGGGCCGACGCATCAAGAAATCCTCCACCCCTGCCAAAAACAAAAATGTGAAAATCAAATGCAGAACTTCAATTATTTAGTCTTGCTTTCCCTCCAGAAAGTAGGAAACACCAAAACATGTAGACTTATTATGTAAATTTAAGCTCTGCAACTGGTCATTTCAACACAAACTGGGACAAAGACACGGACGGATGTTGTCTCCAACCCACCTCTGTTAACAAAGACCTATAGGGGAAACACTGCAACTAGCACCAACACTTGTCCCATCGATTTAGCCCTCAGACAGCCCCGCCTGGGCTCACCGCCTCGCTCACAGCAAGTACTCTGAGCTCCAGAGTCAGCATGGTGAGGAGGCCGAGGAAGGAGATGCAGAGAGGGGAAAGGAACGGGGAGGTACCGTGGAGCCAGTCGGGGCCAAGATGACAGCAGGAGGTGGAGGCATCAGTATAAGTGATGCTAAAAAAGCCCGGGTCCACGGGTCCCACGATCTCCCACCTGTCATAGACGCAGAGGAGTCAGATAGGCTGGATGAGCTGGAGGATCAGGACCAGGAGCCCATGGGGGGGCTGTCTGAGGAGTCCCAGAATGCCAGGGTCGCGGTCTCTCCTCCCATGACACCCCAGCAGCCCTACGTTCAGTACCAGCACTCCTCTTACCCGCAGTACCTGGCCATGTGTGAAGGTGGCGGTGGCTCCTACAGAGGGGTTTCCCCAACCCTGGTCCACAAGTACCCAGGTAGGACTGTGTCATCCTTTGCTTAGAAGTTGACCTTTGACCTAAGTAGAGGCGTGTTTGGGCTCCTCACACCATCCTTTGGTGAGACACTTAACATGCATGTAAACGTAGTCCTTATGGGGACAGCGTGGTTAAATGAACCCTTTACTGTGTGTGTGTGTGTGTGTCCAGGTTTCCACTACCCTCTGTATGGTAAGACGGCAGGCAGGGAGGAGTCAGAGGTAACTCCGCCCAACAGAGGTGGGGCTGTAAGCAGCAAACAGAGCGGGGACTCCTCCTCCTCAGCCATGGAGCTGCTTCAGCAGCAGCATCAGTTTCATGGAAAATCACCTGCTGTGAGGATGCAAACGTGACATAAATACACAGGAAGCACTTTGGTAGCATACACAAAGAGCATAAACATGATGAAAGAGCTCAATTCAAAGGAACAATACAGCCTAATCAACTGAAACCATGCAGTGATATATATTTGATGTTTTTGTTTTAACACAATGCTTTCAAATGGTGTGTGTATCCACAGCCTGGGGAGAAGGGCTCCCCTGAGGGAGACAGAGAACGAGAGACAGAGCGAGAGAGGAACCATGTGTCGTTCGCCCGCCACCTTCACACACACCATCACACACACCTGGGTATGAGCTACAACTTGATGTCAGGACAGTACGACATCTACCAAGGTACAAACACCAGAAGAGCTGCTGGGCTCCATTCTCACACACACTGCACTGGGCATGTTGACGAGGTAGCAAGGAGGATGGTTACTGTCCTTGCCAAGAGGTCCAGCCCCCCCAGTGGAGGTTGCTCTGTTTGTAAACACACATTTGAGCTTAAGTTTGGATACAAATTAGAGTGTTTATAGATGTACTGAATCATTTTCACTGAGAGTGTTCCAGATGTATTACTGCAGGCCCTGATGTGTGTACATGGGCACAATGAGCTCGGTAGAAGCAGGACTATGTGGACAGTAGCATCCCCCCTCTGGGTTTACGTGCTTAATGGAAGAGATGATCGACTCAGTTGTACAGTACAGATTTTGTTTTTGAATGACTTGAAATCTCATGAAGGTCCTCCACCCTGTTTAAAGGTGTTATTGGTAAAGGTGTTGAATATGGATTATCGGTCTATGCAGATGACTTGCTGGTCTCTGTGACTGACCTCTGACAGAATGATGAGCTCTGTGATTTGGACTGTAAAGTCTCCAAGGAGCCTTAAATTATTGCTCCACAGATGTAAGTTCAGTGAAGGTCCAATTCTAACTTTTTAAGAGTTTGTCTACAGATCTGGGTGGCAGAGTGACCTCATGGCTACCAGGTTTGTACATCTGCTCAGCATAGCACAGTTAGTCCTTTATCAAGATCTGCTGTTGTGATATTGACCTCTAGTGGTGCTGCAGAGCCATACACACACACACACACACACACACAAACTGTGCTGCTGTGTGACGTGGCAGCAAAGCTTCGGTTCAAAACCCGAGAGGAAGAACTATTTGACCTCTTATCGTTGTTTCTGATTGTGTGTGGCAGGGTTGAGCTCCAGGTCCCTGGTCTCCAGTCAGCAGGTGGCAGGACACTCGTCTACGGGTAAGACACATCAACACAAGGATTCTGAAAGATTAAACTGATAGATTTGAGGTCATTCTGACAACATTTAAACTCAGACAGGAGCACAGCTGTCAATCAATTGAAAACAATGTCATAGATTTATGGACGAAAGCAGCAAATCAGTTGTTTGTGTATCTGAATGCAGCTTCATCCCCTCAACAACAACACAAAGTCATGAGCATAGACACATTAGTAAGGAGTGGCTTTGTTGCCATGGAGGAGCTTAGCCTCAGAGCGCCCCCTTGTGTCAATCACTGGCTGCAACATGGCACCAAAGAGCTCAGCGTTTCTGTATTTTGTGTCTTTGTGTGTCCACAGAGAGCGAAGGGAAGAAGTAGGACCATGTGACCGCATCTCACATGAAGAACGGCAGATTTATCAGACATCAATTCCATGGTGTTAAATAAGCTTCGCCTCGCTGAGAGGCAGAGAACACAAACAAACAAACAAACCTCTTTCATTTCTTACCAATGACAGCCACCTGTTTTCTATGGCACCACTGCCCAACAGCAGACGGACACACGGACACCTGGACAGCGGCGTCAGAGGGAATGTTTGTACAAATCCAGAATCACAGACTGTCGAAGCTTTGATTCTGCAGAAGGTCCAGCAACCAGTATGTTTGAAATGGAAGATCTCACAGCTGAAACTTTATAAATGCACATGTATCGTAGTGTAATATGATCATGATATGACTGAATGTACTGATGATGACTTACACTGTCACAGTAGTGATGATGAGTTTTTAAAATCTATTGGGAATCAGCATTAGGAAGCTAAAAAGTCTATTATTATCCTTATTATGATTATTGCAGTGGTCCTCCTCCCTCCATTGTGCTGACACTACATTTGTATTACTAACCTGTACTTGAGCGTAACCATGTTGATTGTATCGTCTTTATGTGAGAGTAAACCTTCACATCCAGCTGCCCAGTGCCATGTAGGAGCGCAGTGCTGTATATATCCTGTACAGATTCATGGCGGAGCACCGACATGCTTCATCACACTCTATGTTCAATCCCATCAGCTACACAGGGGGCAGTGGGCGGAGCAGTGGGCGGAGCTATTTGCTCATTTAATCACAACGTCACAGTTCAATATACACGGGAATTCTAATCTAATCACAAAAATGTACTGTTTTGTTTTTCTAATGAGCATCATCACCTCAGTTAACCCGATGAGGTTCACAACGTACAGTGATTAAGACACCGTCTGTACAACATCCTGCTTTAAAGTGAGATGTTTGTGTTTCTCTTCAGGTCTGTAGGTCTTTGAATGGAGCCTAATGGATCCATGAACACGTGTTAAGGCCTCTAAAAGCTCTTCTTCATGAGGATACACATATGTTGACTTCGACCTTTGACCCTGAACCCTCTGTATGTTATCATGGATCTCTATCCTATAGTAACTTCTGCTTATTGTGGAGGGCAGAACTTCTATCTTGCTGTAGAAGAAACAACAACATGGTTCATGAGGGTCCATTCAAAGACCTACAGACCTGTTCACTGAACAATTTAAAATTTTCCAATTTATCCAAAATCAATGAAAATCAATAGATTTCTCTAAACTCATTAGATTTGGTCAAACGTGCAGCTTGTAGCTACAACACAACACAAACCTGAACTGAGCCTTGTCGCCTCCTGTTGTGCGACCTGCATCACCACAGGAAGCAGCATTTCACAATGTTGAACATGCTACTTCATTCCCTCCCAGAATCCTTTGCTCTGCCCCTGCGTCCATGTTTACTACGAGCTAATGAGTCGCATGCCTCACAGACTTCAGTGTGGTTGTGTCCAAACTGGCTCTGAGGCTCAGCAGTCGGCTCGGCTCACTGAGGTGATCCCTTAGCTGATTGAATACTTACATCTGAACTCTTGTCATTTACATTGTTTTAGTTTGTTTGCTGGAACATTTTAGAGATATTGGACATAAGGTGGATGTGTGAAGGTAACTTAGCCTCAACCCAGGCAAAGTTACACAATATTTATTACTTTTACATTGTACCTGAAACATTACAGGTCAAAATATTTGTCCACATAGAAAAAACAAAATAGTCACAAGTGTTTTGGTCCATGAGTCTGAAGAAGAGAGGACATGTCCTTCATGACAGTGTATGAGACAGAGCAGCTTGTTGTGAGACTTTATGGCATATTGCACCTTTGAGAAACATGAATGTGATGGTGGAGCTGATGAGATCAAACCGGCCCACCAGCTGCTCCAGACTGATGGTGGCTGATGGTACTGTGTGTGTGTCAGCGGCTCTGCCTCACTCACACTCGCCTGCATAGTATCAGTGCTCATTCTCTGACTTGGATATTGTGCTATGAACTCTGTTTACACAGTGCTGCCCTCGTCTGGGAGACACAGCGTTGTCTTACAAAGGCTGCTTGGTTTGTTGACTTCATCCACACAGTGTAACCAGTTAGTAACACACAGAAGAATCCTCTAAGCTCAAACCTGCTGTTGCTTTTTTATACTGTATATGCCTTAATTCATATGTTTGGCAATCACAATTAAAGGATGTTTATATAGAATCTGTCATCCTGCGAGTTTTTCTTCAGGTGTGATGTTTGAAGCAGCACCTGTGCACTTATGGAATTGGGCATGTAGGCATTAGTTTAGCCAATCAATGTAATACTTTAGGTGTTGACTGAATAATCCTGTGTTCATCCTAACTGGACTCAGTGACACCTTTTCATACTGAAACACCTGGAAGCATCTGGAACCTTCATGCTGCATGTCGCAGCTTCTTGAATAAACAAAAAAGTTGCTGAAAGGCTCAGAGATTTGTTGACCTTTTTGTCTGACGTGCTAACAAACTTCAGGCTCTTTCCTCATCACCTTCAGTGAACATGTAGGTGCTGCTGGCTCTCTTTTCCCTACAGACGGCTGTGTCCAGGTCTATAACATACAGTATACCACACTACACATAAACTATACCGTCTACTGTAGAGTAGATAGTACTGTGACTGTGCTGTACTGTATGTAGGTGATGTTTCACTCCGCGCCAGCAGAGGGCGCGGCGCTCCTGAGCGGATCAACACGCACTTCCGCTTTGAAAACAAAATGGGTAGCGGCAAAGCTTGACAACAAGGCGGCTGTTTACTACTGAGAGGGACAAAGTGTCAGAAGCTCCGTAAACACGTCAGGGATTAAATGTCTTCATGGCTTCGAAGGCGGAGCAGCTTCTGGTCGTCGTGTCCATCCTGGAAGGTAAAAAGCAGCATTTTAACGATAACCATCCCGATGATGATGTGTGTGAAGAAGAAAGAGATGCTGCTTAGAGGGAAGTGAACAAAGCTTGCGGTTACAAACAGGAAATCACAGTGGAGCTGAGATAAAGCATCAACACTGCGCTCAAGTATTTATGTATTATTCTGGTACCGTTTAGTAACGATGTAACAGTGAAAGGGAGAGAGAGAGAGTGTGTGTGTGTGTGTGCGCGCGCGTGCGCGCGCGCGTGTGTGCGCGTGTCTGCTGCTTCTCAGGTCCAATCAAACTGCTCAGCTCATTAGTTTGTTTATGCCTGATGAAGATGCGTTCAGATCTTCATCCATTAGTTGTTTATCTATATAGGCGTTGGATTCATTGCAGGAGCTGTTTTCTGTCCCCTCTCAGTGTGTGTGTGTGTGTGTGTGTGTGTGTAAAGACTGTGCCTGTGTCTTTAGGTCGTCACTTCCCAAAGCGTCCCGGGCTCAGTCTAGTGGTCCAGGCGGGCTTTGAAGGAGAGCAGCTGGCCACAGACCCGGTGGAGCACAGCGATCAGCCTCAGTTCAGCACTGAGCTGGCCTGGGAGCTTGACCGCAAGACCCTGCGCCTGCACAGGTCTGCACGTCAGACCCCTCACCCGCAGGGCGGCGATGTCACTCAGTTCTGTCACACATTAGTAACTTCATATTGTACAAACGTGTGTGTGGATGTAGACGCTGCTTACATCCTGATCAGGCTCATCCTCTGACCCCCCACAGGCTGCAGAGGACCCCCATCAAGCTGCAGTGCTTTGCTGTGGACCCTGTCAGAGGCAGCAGAGAGGGTGTGGGCTACATCGTCCTCGACCTGCGATCTGTTCAAGAGGTCAAACAGGTAAGTGTGACCTCTGAGTGACCTCTGGCTGGGTATCAGTGATGTTCTACTGTAGCTAATGTGTGTGTGTGTGTGTGTGTGTGTGTGTGTGTGTGTGTGTGTGTGTGTGTGTGTGTGTGTGTGTGTGTGTGTGGGGGGGGGGGGGTCGGTGTGTGTGTGTGTGTGTGTGTGTGTGTGTGTGTGTGTGTGTGTGTGTGTGTGTGGGGGGGTCGGTGTGTGTGTGTGTGGGGGTCGGTGTGTGTGTGTGTGTGTGTGTGTGTGTGTGTGTGTGTGTGTGTGTGTGTGTGTGTGTGTGTGTGTGTGTGTGTCAGGAGCCTCGCTGGTACCCGTTGCTGAGCAGTAAATACACCAAACGGCGGCCGGCTCTCCTCCTCAGCGCCACTCTGGAGAACGACACCAAGCCCTCTGAACCTTCTCCTGATGGGTTCAGAGCCAAGAAGGCCCCGCCCAGACGAGGTCAGCTGATTGACACTGCAAAACAAAGACAGAGTATCACCTGTCTGTCCTTCAGAGCCGCTCCAACACGAGGTTCAAACCCAGGACCTTGTTGCTGAGCAGGTCCTGGGTTTGAATCCCGTGTTGTCCTTCCTGTTCATGCTGTTTCTCCTCTGACCTGGGCTCTTCAGGTTCTCCTGCACTGACGGAGCTCCCAGAGGAGCTGGAGGCTCTGCTGGTCCCAGATCAGGGTTTCCATCAGATCGGACCGCCAGACCTCTGCTGCCAAATGTTTGTCCTGTCCGTCACGGTGGCTTTCGCTACTAAACTTGAACAGGTACACTGTGGTCAAGGCTTTCCTCCTGACCCCTGACCCCTGACCTCTGACCTGTGACTTTATAGATTCAATCAGGTGCTCACACAGCTCCTCAGTAAAGCTGAAAGTCTGAAAATAAAGAACGCTTCTCTTTCAACCCCCCAGCTGATCCCCAGCAACAGGAAGCTGTCAGTTGCGGGCTCAGAGTTCTTCTTCTACTACTCTTTACTGGGGAACGACATCACCAGCGAGCCTTTCGGTAACCTGCTGAGTCCGGATTTTGAGCCGGAGCGGGCCTCTGTACGCATCCGCAGCAGCAAGCGGGCGGTCCAGAGCTTCCTGTCCCAGCAGCCCAGCTTACAGGTGGGTCCTCAGGATGGGGGTCTGTCTGGACCACGGGTCTTCAATGTTAGCAGCATGGGGGCGCTATTGAGCAACCAATGGAGCAGGACGCTTGGTTGAGAGTCTCCCGCAAAATTGACTTACTGTTACAGATCTACAGGCAAAAGTGTGAGATGCTGACATGTTGATGAGGTGGAACGCTCACACACACGCCTCCTCTCTCTGTCCCCAGATCCACCTGTGCTGTGAGAACCGTTCCCTGGGCAGCACGCAGGTCTCTGTCTCCGCCCTGTCTGAACACTTGGTGGATCTGGAGAGCAAAGCGGTGACGGTGGAGGGAGTCTTCATCCTGCAGCCTCCAAGACGAGCCAGAGAGACGCTGCCGGCTCTGCCTGCTGACCTGCTGCCCACTGTGGGCGTGTCTGTGACCCTGAGGAGAGAGGAGGTGGCTGCTGAGGTACGGAGACGCAGCGGACACCAGTCTGAGGCTGGGCAGCTCCCTCGCTCTCATGCTGACTGACTGATTGGTCTTCTCTCCTGTCTTTAGTCCTTAGGGAGTAATAGAGGAGGAGATGGAGGACGACACTCTGCTCCTTCCCTCCCTCCTGCAGCAGAGCAGAGAGCAGACACTCCACCTCCTCCTCCAAAGCCTTCTGACGCCCACGCTCATCCTCCTGCTGGACCTTGTTCTCCCTCTGTGGGTCCTCCTGCTTCCCACACAGAGAGCGAGGTGGAGAGTCTGCACGAGGAGCTGCACCGGGACAAGATCCAGGCTGGACCGACCGGTGAGATTCAGCCATGAGGACGATGTGGACAAAGCAGAAGCTGTACATGCAAGCTGTTGTGTTGAAGGTGTTTGATCTCCATCTGCAGGTTTAGAGGCTCCTGTGCAGCGGCAGAGTGACGCTGAGCCTGCAGCTGAGCCTGCAGCTGAGCCTGCAGCTGAGCCTGCAGCTGAGGCCCTGGTGTCGTCTGTCAGTGTCTCTGCTCCTAAAGTGTCCATCCCCTCCTCTCCACATCACTACTGCTTCTCTCTGGACCTCCGCAGCCTGAGGAAGCTGATCCTGACTCACCCCATCGCAGCCACACTCAGGTGAAGCTGCTCAGGCTCATGATGACGTGTGTTAGTCTAGAATCTGAGAGAGGACGCGTAAACAAATGTTGTAGCTTGGGTTCAGCAGTGACACAAAATATCCATCACATTAGTTCAGTCAGAGCCGGATACAGGCTGAGAGAGCGATACAGACGCTCTACTGTATATATGAACTATACACTAGTGTGTCTCATCCAAGAAGACTAGAGGACATTAGTCTTGTGTCTTGTCTTTGTCCTGTGTTTGATGCGTCTCTACAGCGTCACTTCCCCTCTCATGTGTTGTGTGTGTGTGTGTCTGTGTGTGTCTCAGGTATTCCTACCCGTTCTTCGGGAGTGCCGCTCCCATCATGACCAACCCTCCTGTGGAGCTGCAGAGGAACATGGAGGTGTGTCTTCCTCAGTCCTACTGCACCTTCAACTTCGCCGTCCTGCCACAGCAGCTACAGGAAACCTTCCTGGGGTCAGTTCACATCCCTCCTGAGGTTCAGGGGTCTAGACCCTCTGGTTTGTCTCTGTCGACCCACGTCTGTTTATAAAAAGGAAGCGAGTGTTATTCCCTCTGACATCCGTGTGTGTGTGTGTGTGTGTGTGTGTGTGTGTGTGTGTGTGTGTGTGTGTGTGTGTGTGTGTGTGTGTGTGTGTGTGTGTGTGTGTGTGTGTGTGTGTGTGTGTGTGTGTGTGTGTGTGTGTGTGTGTGTGTGTGTGTGTGTGTGTGTGTGTGTTTAGAGTGCCTCTGGTGGTGGAGTTGTGGCACAGAGACTCCAACAGCAGGGACGAGCTGATTGGACGAGCCTCCCTCCAGCTGTCTCACCTCCTCAGTGCCGAGAGGAGCAAATTCCTGAGCAGCACCGGAGAGCTGAGCTGTAAACAGACACACCAGGACAGGATCCCTTTCACCAACACACACCGGTACACACCTGACTGACTGACTGACTGACTGACTGACTGACGGACGTTTACTCCTGCTTATCTTATTGTTCACTTACGTCCCCTACGTGTTAACCTAAACATTTAGAGTGTGTGTGTGTGTGTGTGTGTGTGTGTGTGTGTGTGTGTGTGTGTGTGTGTGTGTGTGTGTGTGTGTGTGTGTGTGTGTTTCCAGTGAGAAGGTGGCTGAGTTGTTCTTTGTGTCGACACTGGAGGACCTGGGTTCAGTGAAGGCCAAAGAGATCTTGGTGTCTGACTCATCACATTCACAGGTGTGTGTGAGTGTGTGTGTGTGTGTGTGTGTGTAATTGTCAAGTTGACTGAGCCTCTGTCAATTCAGCGCTCAGGCTTTGACCTTTGACCCAGCAGAGGAGCCCTCTGGCCCACACACAGCCTGAAGCCCCCCGGCCCCCCGGCCCCCTCCCTCCCCCGACCACAGCCAGAGACACGCTGGAGTACCGCACGGCCCTGGAGCTGGAGCTGTGGAAGGAGGAGCAGGAGC
Organism: Genypterus blacodes; assembly: GCF_046128005.1. Classification (NCBI taxonomy): domain Eukaryota; kingdom Metazoa; phylum Chordata; class Actinopteri; order Ophidiiformes; family Ophidiidae; genus Genypterus; species Genypterus blacodes. The sequence goes on from NW_027466959.1 coordinate 1,727,252, forward strand.
GTCTGTTTGACCATCAGGTGCTCACAGAGTCAGGAGGAGACGGGAGCAACCAACAAGACATCAGACACACAGCTCATGCCTGTCCGTGTGTGTGTGTGTGTGTGTGTGTGTGTGTGCGCGTGCGCGTGCGTGTGTGCTCTAGCTAAAGAAGAGGGAGTTGAACCACTTACAGGCGTTGACAGAGGAGTGGAAGACAAGAGACAGAGAGAGAGAAGCTCTGGTCAAGAAGAAGGTGGAGACGCCACAACAACATAATGCACACGCAGACACACACACACATACACACACACACACACACACACACTATTCTGTTTATTGAGTAGAACTACAGAAAAGTAAATCACGTCTCTCTCTCTCTCTCTCTCTCTCTCTCTCTCTCTCTCTCTCTCTCTCTCTCTCTCTCTCTCTCTCTCTCTCTCTCTCTCTCTCTCTCTCTCTCTCTCTCTCTCTCTCTCTCTCTCTCTCTCTCTCTCTCTCTCTCTCTCTCTCTCTCTCTCTCTCTCCCTCTCCCTCCTGTAGGAGATGGAGTGTAATCTGTTGGAGGCGCGGCTCCAGAAGAGTCTTTCTGACCTGGAGAAGCAAGAGAAGCAGCAGGCGGAGGAGCAGCTGAAGGTCAGATTCACTCACTGACATTATAGAATAGCTTTTATTGTCATTGTGTATGATGATACAACGAAATGCATCTGTGCTGTGCCTGAATCTTTGAACAGTGATCAATAACAGCAATAAACTATAAATAAACAACTATAAATACATAATAAATAACAATAAATAAACAACACACAGTTCCATCACATGACATCATAGCTGAAGATGCTCAATATGTCCCAATATGGGAATCAAACCTATCAATCTTTACATCACCTCCCACAGTTAATGTCACCTTTTGTGTCTCATGGCCACAGCTGAAGGATTGCAGGGTTCGTTAGTGTTAAAGTGCAGCAGTTGGTCAGTTTGGTTCTTCTTCATGTCTTCTTCAGACTCAGAAGCTGCAGATGGAGCTGCAGGAGAGCAGCAGGAGGCTGAAGCAGGACTGTGACCACCGGGTGGTGCTAGAGAGAGACAAAGGCAGGCTGATGGAGGAGGAGAGAGCTCGGCTGCTGCAGCAGGTGGACACGGAGGGAAACTGAAACATGTTCTCATGTTCTCTGACCGCTGCCCCACTCAGGGTCTCACTGAGGGTTTGTTGTGTGTTCTGCTCTCTAGCTGGCTGACGCAGAGTCTCGGTACAAGCAGCTGGAGAAGGAGTTCCAGCTCTGCAGAGAACAACAGAACGGCAGGCCTGAGTTCAGACAGCAGGCCGAGATCAACCTACTAAGTCTACAGAAGGTAGTGTAACCAACCACAGACGACTGTTACTGACTTCAGTCTACGCCTGAGAGACACACACACATGAACACACACTCTCTCTCTCTCTCTGCTCAGATCTGCAGTATCTGTATGTAGAGACTGTAAGGAGTGCAGCCCTGTGTGTATCTGTGTATTTCTCTATGCAACCACTTTATTGATGTAGTGCTGCCACCTGCTGGCCATATTGAGAAGTGCAGCTATCGATGCTGAGCGTCTCAGGCCAGTGCTGTGGTTTGTGACACTCTGCGATCGCTCAAGCCAACTTAACTTCAAACCATCGGCTCTGTGAACGTCTGCACTCTGATGACAGGTGGTAAAAAGGAAAGAGTCTCTTAAGAAATGACAACTGATTCAATCCAACTAGAGCCAGAGATGAACACACTGTAGTGTAGAGGAGATGTTTGGCATGGTCAACTCTAAATTCTCCCTTAAATGACATTAATGACAAAATATCCATATTTTACGAGCAGACTAAGCTGCTCTGTCCTTATATGGAGGTGAATATCCAAACCCCTCTGTGGGTGTGAAGGTCCAGCAGCTCTGCAGGGTGGAGGAAGTATAACAGGACACAGAGTTCACATCAGAGCCTCTTTGTTCATGTGTGTCTCTGTGCTTGTTAAGGTGGAGCTGGAGAGGAAGCTGGAATCCACCACCAAGTCCAAACTGCACTACAAGCAGCAGTGGGGTCGGGCCTTAAAGGAGCTGGCCCGCTTCAAACAGGTACTGTCCTCTGACCTTTGACCCTGAACTGCCACACTCTACTGATACTCTATTACAATCAAAAGTGTGACTGATCAAACTCTGTCTGCGTACGTCCTTTTCCATATTTGACACTTTTTCTTGAGTAACATGGAAATGAAAT
>NW_027466960.1:2500-155000 GCF_046128005.1 Genypterus blacodes
CCCTAACCCTAACCCTAACCCTAACCCTAACCCTAACCCTAACCCTAACCCTAACCCTAACCCTAACCCTAACCCTAACCCTAACCCTAACCCTAACCCTAACCCTAACCCTAACCCTAACCCTAACCCTAACCCTAACCCTAACCCTAACCCTAACCCTAACCCTAACCCTAACCCTAACCCTAACCCTAACCCTAACCCTAACCCTAACCCTAACCCTAACCCTAACCCTAACCCTAACCCTAACCCTAACCCTAACCCTAACCCTAACCCTAACCCTAACCCTAACCCTAACCCTAACCCTAACCCTAACCCTAACCCTAACCCTAACCCTAACCCTAACCCTAACCCTAACCCTAACCCTAACCCTAACCCTAACCCTAACCCTAACCCTAACCCTAACCCTAACCCTAACCCTAACCCTAACCCTAACCCTAACCCTAACCCTAACCCTAACCCTAACCCTAACCCTAACCCTAACCCTAACCCTAACCCTAACCCTAACCCTAACCCTAACCCTAACCCTAACCCTAACCCTAACCCTAACCCTAACCCTAACCCTAACCCTAACCCTAACCCTAACTCTAACCCTAACCCTAACCCTAACCCTAACCCTAACCCTAACCCTAACCCTAACCCTAACTCTAACCCTAACCCTAACCCTAACCCTAACCCTAACCCTAACCCTAACCCTAACCCTAACTCTAACCCTAACCCTAACCCTCTAACCCTAACCCTAACCCTAACCCTAACCCTAACCCTAACCCTAACCCTAACCCTAACCCTAACCCTAACCCTAACCCTAACTCTAACCCTAACCCTAACCCTAACCCTAACCCTAACCCTAACCCTAACCCTAACCCTAACCCTAACCCTAACCCTAACCCTAACCCTGTAAAAAAGGAAAAAATAAATCCAACTCAAAAGGCCACATATAATTACTTACCCTCATAATTTGTATACTCACCTGTAATTTGCCTGTAGGAAAAAAGGAAAAAAGAATCCACATTTAAAAAGGCCAAATTAAATTACCTGTATACTTACCTGGAAAAAACCTGCAAAAAAGGAATTTACTTACCTGAATTAAACAAAAAGGAAACAAGGATGGAAGCAAACATTCATTACCAAGCAAAGCTCTGTAGACTTACAACAATGAGGGAGGAGCTGGCTTGAGTATAAAAGGAGATGTGTTGGGGCTTGTTCTCATTTGAGTGTAGAGGGCAAAGAATTGTGTATGGAAGGGAGTGCTTGTGATAGGTGACACAAGGGCCTGATGGGTAAACCCGGCCCGACCCGTGTGGCGAACTGAGGTGTGTAAGGGAAAGTAGTTTATTGGATTGATCAGGGGGTGCCATTCAACGCGGGGGTGCCATATGCGTTTGCTCCAGCGGGCCATTAGAGCCACAATGCTGTGGAAGCTCCTCACTCCGACCAGCCAGAGAGCCTAAGAGTGTTGTAGAGTCATTGCTCCGACCCGCCAGAGAGCCTAAGCGTCGTAGAGTCAATGTTCCAACCAGCCAGGGAGCCTAAGAGTGTCGTCGAGTCATTGTATTTGCTCCAGCCGGCCCAGGAGCCAAATTGTGCTGTAGGAAGCTATTTTGAATTCGCTCCGGCTGGCCCAGGAGCCACACATAGCCGTTGGAAGCATCATTTCCTGCCCTAGCCTGATGAAGACCCCAACTGCGGTCGAAACGTTGCAACAGGGCAGGAAATTTAGGCCTCAAACTAAGGGAATGGGAGGGAAAACTGTATGGACAGTACTAATGCCTAATATGGCTAATTTTTTGAAGGGCTCTAACCCTGTGACCTCTCCCCTAACCCTTACCATAACCTAATCTCTAACCTTAACCTCTCTGTGGAAGCACACTAACCCTAACCCTCTATTTACGGTCTGAGAGGCCGAATTTTTTAAGCTCACGGTGGTCGGTGTGGCTGACACAAGGACATGCGATGGCGAGTGCACCAGCTGGGGAACCTGCTTTGACAGTGGGTGACCCATGCCCCCCTTGACCCTAACCTAACCCTGCCAGTACCTCACATGTCCACTATTGTGGAGGCTGCGCCGACCCCGCCATCCTAATTAATACAGAGCGACAAAAATGGACAAAACTCCACCTAAAATGTACAATTATACTTACCTGTTTGCTCTGCTACTTACCTGTAATTGCCTGTAAAAAAGGAAAAAATAAATCCAACTCAAAAGGCCACATATAATTACTTACCCTCATAATTTGTATACTCACCTGTAATTTGCCTGTAGGAAAAAAGGAAAAAAGAATCCACATTTAAAAAGGCCAAATTAAATTACCTGTATACTTACCTGGAAAAAACCTGCAAAAAAGGAATTTACTTACCTGAATTAAACAAAAAGGAAACAAGGATGGAAGCAAACATTCATTACCAAGCAAAGCTCTGTAGACTTACAACAATGAGGGAGGAGCTGGCTTGAGTATAAAAGGAGATGTGTTGGGGCTTGTTCTCATTTGAGTGTAGAGGGCAAAGAATTGTGTATGGAAGGGAGTGCTTGTGATAGGTGACACAAGGGCCTGATGGGTAAACCCGGCCCGACCCGTGTGGCGAACTGAGGTGTGTAAGGGAAAGTAGTTTATTGGATTGATCAGGGGGTGCCATTCAACGCGGGGGTGCCATATGCGTTTGCTCCAGCGGGCCATTAGAGCCACAATGCTGTGGAAGCTCCTCACTCCGACCAGCCAGAGAGCCTAAGAGTGTTGTAGAGTCATTGCTCCGACCCGCCAGAGAGCCTAAGCGTCGTAGAGTCAATGTTCCAACCAGCCAGGGAGCCTAAGAGTGTCGTCGAGTCATTGTATTTGCTCCAGCCGGCCCAGGAGCCAAATTGTGCTGTAGGAAGCTATTTTGAATTCGCTCCGGCTGGCCCAGGAGCCACACATAGCCGTTGGAAGCATCATTTCCTGCCCTAGCCTGATGAAGACCCCAACTGCGGTCGAAACGTTGCAACAGGGCAGGAAATTTAGGCCTCAAACTAAGGGAATGGGAGGGAAAACTGTATGGACAGTACTAATGCCTAATATGGCTAATTTTTTGAAGGGCTCTAACCCTGTGACCTCTCCCCTAACCCTTACCATAACCTAATCTCTAACCTTAACCTCTCTGTGGAAGCACACTAACCCTAACCCTCTATTTACGGTCTGAGAGGCCGAATTTTTTAAGCTCACGGTGGTCGGTGTGGCTGACACAAGGACATGCGATGGCGAGTGCACCAGCTGGGGAACCTGCTTTGACAGTGGGTGACCCATGCCCCCCTTGACCCTAACCTAACCCTGCCAGTACCTCACATGTCCACTATTGTGGAGGCTGCGCCGACCCCGCCATCCTAATTAATACAGAGCGACAAAAATGGACAAAACTCCACCTAAAATGTACAATTATACTTACCTGTTTGCTCTGCTACTTACCTGTAATTGCCTGTAAAAAAGGAAAAAATAAATCCAACTCAAAAGGCCACATATAATTACTTACCCTCATAATTTGTATACTCACCTGTAATTTGCCTGTAGGAAAAAAGGAAAAAAGAATCCACATTTAAAAAGGCCAAATTAAATTACCTGTATACTTACCTGGAAAAAACCTGCAAAAAAGGAATTTACTTACCTGAATTAAACAAAAAGGAAACAAGGATGGAAGCAAACATTCATTACCAAGCAAAGCTCTGTAGACTTACAACAATGAGGGAGGAGCTGGCTTGAGTATAAAAGGAGATGTGTTGGGGCTTGTTCTCATTTGAGTGTAGAGGGCAAAGAATTGTGTATGGAAGGGAGTGCTTGTGATAGGTGACACAAGGGCCTGATGGGTAAACCCGGCCCGACCCGTGTGGCGAACTGAGGTGTGTAAGGGAAAGTAGTTTATTGGATTGATCAGGGGGTGCCATTCAACGCGGGGGTGCCATATGCGTTTGCTCCAGCGGGCCATTAGAGCCACAATGCTGTGGAAGCTCCTCACTCCGACCAGCCAGAGAGCCTAAGAGTGTTGTAGAGTCATTGCTCCGACCCGCCAGAGAGCCTAAGCGTCGTAGAGTCAATGTTCCAACCAGCCAGGGAGCCTAAGAGTGTCGTCGAGTCATTGTATTTGCTCCAGCCGGCCCAGGAGCCAAATTGTGCTGTAGGAAGCTATTTTGAATTCGCTCCGGCTGGCCCAGGAGCCACACATAGCCGTTGGAAGCATCATTTCCTGCCCTAGCCTGATGAAGACCCCAACTGCGGTCGAAACGTTGCAACAGGGCAGGAAATTTAGGCCTCAAACTAAGGGAATGGGAGGGAAAACTGTATGGACAGTACTAATGCCTAATATGGCTAATTTTTTGAAGGGCTCTAACCCTGTGACCTCTCCCCTAACCCTTACCATAACCTAATCTCTAACCTTAACCTCTCTGTGGAAGCACACTAACCCTAACCCTCTATTTACGGTCTGAGAGGCCGAATTTTTTAAGCTCACGGTGGTCGGTGTGGCTGACACAAGGACATGCGATGGCGAGTGCACCAGCTGGGGAACCTGCTTTGACAGTGGGTGACCCATGCCCCCCTTGACCCTAACCTAACCCTGCCAGTACCTCACATGTCCACTATTGTGGAGGCTGCGCCGACCCCGCCATCCTAATTAATACAGAGCGACAAAAATGGACAAAACTCCACCTAAAATGTACAATTATACTTACCTGTTTGCTCTGCTACTTACCTGTAATTGCCTGTAAAAAAGGAAAAAATAAATCCAACTCAAAAGGCCACATATAATTACTTACCCTCATAATTTGTATACTCACCTGTAATTTGCCTGTAGGAAAAAAGGAAAAAAGAATCCACATTTAAAAAGGCCAAATTAAATTACCTGTATACTTACCTGGAAAAAACCTGCAAAAAAGGAATTTACTTACCTGAATTAAACAAAAAGGAAACAAGGATGGAAGCAAACATTCATTACCAAGCAAAGCTCTGTAGACTTACAACAATGAGGGAGGAGCTGGCTTGAGTATAAAAGGAGATGTGTTGGGGCTTGTTCTCATTTGAGTGTAGAGGGCAAAGAATTGTGTATGGAAGGGAGTGCTTGTGATAGGTGACACAAGGGCCTGATGGGTAAACCCGGCCCGACCCGTGTGGCGAACTGAGGTGTGTAAGGGAAAGTAGTTTATTGGATTGATCAGGGGGTGCCATTCAACGCGGGGGTGCCATATGCGTTTGCTCCAGCGGGCCATTAGAGCCACAATGCTGTGGAAGCTCCTCACTCCGACCAGCCAGAGAGCCTAAGAGTGTTGTAGAGTCATTGCTCCGACCCGCCAGAGAGCCTAAGCGTCGTAGAGTCAATGTTCCAACCAGCCAGGGAGCCTAAGAGTGTCGTCGAGTCATTGTATTTGCTCCAGCCGGCCCAGGAGCCAAATTGTGCTGTAGGAAGCTATTTTGAATTCGCTCCGGCTGGCCCAGGAGCCACACATAGCCGTTGGAAGCATCATTTCCTGCCCTAGCCTGATGAAGACCCCAACTGCGGTCGAAACGTTGCAACAGGGCAGGAAATTTAGGCCTCAAACTAAGGGAATGGGAGGGAAAACTGTATGGACAGTACTAATGCCTAATATGGCTAATTTTTTGAAGGGCTCTAACCCTGTGACCTCTCCCCTAACCCTTACCATAACCTAATCTCTAACCTTAACCTCTCTGTGGAAGCACACTAACCCTAACCCTCTATTTACGGTCTGAGAGGCCGAATTTTTTAAGCTCACGGTGGTCGGTGTGGCTGACACAAGGACATGCGATGGCGAGTGCACCAGCTGGGGAACCTGCTTTGACAGTGGGTGACCCATGCCCCCCTTGACCCTAACCTAACCCTGCCAGTACCTCACATGTCCACTATTGTGGAGGCTGCGCCGACCCCGCCATCCTAATTAATACAGAGCGACAAAAATGGACAAAACTCCACCTAAAATGTACAATTATACTTACCTGTTTGCTCTGCTACTTACCTGTAATTGCCTGTAAAAAAGGAAAAAATAAATCCAACTCAAAAGGCCACATATAATTACTTACCCTCATAATTTGTATACTCACCTGTAATTTGCCTGTAGGAAAAAAGGAAAAAAGAATCCACATTTAAAAAGGCCAAATTAAATTACCTGTATACTTACCTGGAAAAAACCTGCAAAAAAGGAATTTACTTACCTGAATTAAACAAAAAGGAAACAAGGATGGAAGCAAACATTCATTACCAAGCAAAGCTCTGTAGACTTACAACAATGAGGGAGGAGCTGGCTTGAGTATAAAAGGAGATGTGTTGGGGCTTGTTCTCATTTGAGTGTAGAGGGCAAAGAATTGTGTATGGAAGGGAGTGCTTGTGATAGGTGACACAAGGGCCTGATGGGTAAACCCGGCCCGACCCGTGTGGCGAACTGAGGTGTGTAAGGGAAAGTAGTTTATTGGATTGATCAGGGGGTGCCATTCAACGCGGGGGTGCCATATGCGTTTGCTCCAGCGGGCCATTAGAGCCACAATGCTGTGGAAGCTCCTCACTCCGACCAGCCAGAGAGCCTAAGAGTGTTGTAGAGTCATTGCTCCGACCCGCCAGAGAGCCTAAGCGTCGTAGAGTCAATGTTCCAACCAGCCAGGGAGCCTAAGAGTGTCGTCGAGTCATTGTATTTGCTCCAGCCGGCCCAGGAGCCAAATTGTGCTGTAGGAAGCTATTTTGAATTCGCTCCGGCTGGCCCAGGAGCCACACATAGCCGTTGGAAGCATCATTTCCTGCCCTAGCCTGATGAAGACCCCAACTGCGGTCGAAACGTTGCAACAGGGCAGGAAATTTAGGCCTCAAACTAAGGGAATGGGAGGGAAAACTGTATGGACAGTACTAATGCCTAATATGGCTAATTTTTTGAAGGGCTCTAACCCTGTGACCTCTCCCCTAACCCTTACCATAACCTAATCTCTAACCTTAACCTCTCTGTGGAAGCACACTAACCCTAACCCTCTATTTACGGTCTGAGAGGCCGAATTTTTTAAGCTCACGGTGGTCGGTGTGGCTGACACAAGGACATGCGATGGCGAGTGCACCAGCTGGGGAACCTGCTTTGACAGTGGGTGACCCATGCCCCCCTTGACCCTAACCTAACCCTGCCAGTACCTCACATGTCCACTATTGTGGAGGCTGCGCCGACCCCGCCATCCTAATTAATACAGAGCGACAAAAATGGACAAAACTCCACCTAAAATGTACAATTATACTTACCTGTTTGCTCTGCTACTTACCTGTAATTGCCTGTAAAAAAGGAAAAAATAAATCCAACTCAAAAGGCCACATATAATTACTTACCCTCATAATTTGTATACTCACCTGTAATTTGCCTGTAGGAAAAAAGGAAAAAAGAATCCACATTTAAAAAGGCCAAATTAAATTACCTGTATACTTACCTGGAAAAAACCTGCAAAAAAGGAATTTACTTACCTGAATTAAACAAAAAGGAAACAAGGATGGAAGCAAACATTCATTACCAAGCAAAGCTCTGTAGACTTACAACAATGAGGGAGGAGCTGGCTTGAGTATAAAAGGAGATGTGTTGGGGCTTGTTCTCATTTGAGTGTAGAGGGCAAAGAATTGTGTATGGAAGGGAGTGCTTGTGATAGGTGACACAAGGGCCTGATGGGTAAACCCGGCCCGACCCGTGTGGCGAACTGAGGTGTGTAAGGGAAAGTAGTTTATTGGATTGATCAGGGGGTGCCATTCAACGCGGGGGTGCCATATGCGTTTGCTCCAGCGGGCCATTAGAGCCACAATGCTGTGGAAGCTCCTCACTCCGACCAGCCAGAGAGCCTAAGAGTGTTGTAGAGTCATTGCTCCGACCCGCCAGAGAGCCTAAGCGTCGTAGAGTCAATGTTCCAACCAGCCAGGGAGCCTAAGAGTGTCGTCGAGTCATTGTATTTGCTCCAGCCGGCCCAGGAGCCAAATTGTGCTGTAGGAAGCTATTTTGAATTCGCTCCGGCTGGCCCAGGAGCCACACATAGCCGTTGGAAGCATCATTTCCTGCCCTAGCCTGATGAAGACCCCAACTGCGGTCGAAACGTTGCAACAGGGCAGGAAATTTAGGCCTCAAACTAAGGGAATGGGAGGGAAAACTGTATGGACAGTACTAATGCCTAATATGGCTAATTTTTTGAAGGGCTCTAACCCTGTGACCTCTCCCCTAACCCTTACCATAACCTAATCTCTAACCTTAACCTCTCTGTGGAAGCACACTAACCCTAACCCTCTATTTACGGTCTGAGAGGCCGAATTTTTTAAGCTCACGGTGGTCGGTGTGGCTGACACAAGGACATGCGATGGCGAGTGCACCAGCTGGGGAACCTGCTTTGACAGTGGGTGACCCATGCCCCCCTTGACCCTAACCTAACCCTGCCAGTACCTCACATGTCCACTATTGTGGAGGCTGCGCCGACCCCGCCATCCTAATTAATACAGAGCGACAAAAATGGACAAAACTCCACCTAAAATGTACAATTATACTTACCTGTTTGCTCTGCTACTTACCTGTAATTGCCTGTAAAAAAGGAAAAAATAAATCCAATTCAAAAGGCCACATATAATTACTTACCCTCATAATTTGTATACTCACCTGTAATTTGCCTGTAGGAAAAAAGGAAAAAAGAATCCACATTTAAAAAGGCCAAATTAAATTACCTGTATACTTACCTGGAAAAAACCTGCAAAAAAGGAATTTACTTACCTGAATTAAACAAAAAGGAAACAAGGATGGAAGCAAACATTCATTACCAAGCAAAGCTCTGTAGACTTACAACAATGAGGGAGGAGCTGGCTTGAGTATAAAAGGAGATGTGTTGGGGCTTGTTCTCATTTGAGTGTAGAGGGCAAAGAATTGTGTATGGAAGGGAGTGCTTGTGATAGGTGACACAAGGGCCTGATGGGTAAACCCGGCCCGACCCGTGTGGCGAACTGAGGTGTGTAAGGGAAAGTAGTTTATTGGATTGATCAGGGGGTGCCATTCAACGCGGGGGTGCCATATGCGTTTGCTCCAGCGGGCCATTAGAGCCACAATGCTGTGGAAGCTCCTCACTCCGACCAGCCAGAGAGCCTAAGAGTGTTGTAGAGTCATTGCTCCGACCCGCCAGAGAGCCTAAGCGTCGTAGAGTCAATGTTCCAACCAGCCAGGGAGCCTAAGAGTGTCGTCGAGTCATTGTATTTGCTCCAGCCGGCCCAGGAGCCAAATTGTGCTGTAGGAAGCTATTTTGAATTCGCTCCGGCTGGCCCAGGAGCCACACATAGCCGTTGGAAGCATCATTTCCTGCCCTAGCCTGATGAAGACCCCAACTGCGGTCGAAACGTTGCAACAGGGCAGGAAATTTAGGCCTCAAACTAAGGGAATGGGAGGGAAAACTGTATGGACAGTACTAATGCCTAATATGGCTAATTTTTTGAAGGGCTCTAACCCTGTGACCTCTCCCCTAACCCTTACCATAACCTAATCTCTAACCTTAACCTCTCTGTGGAAGCACACTAACCCTAACCCTCTATTTACGGTCTGAGAGGCCGAATTTTTTAAGCTCACGGTGGTCGGTGTGGCTGACACAAGGACATGCGATGGCGAGTGCACCAGCTGGGGAACCTGCTTTGACAGTGGGTGACCCATGCCCCCCTTGACCCTAACCTAACCCTGCCAGTACCTCACATGTCCACTATTGTGGAGGCTGCGCCGACCCCGCCATCCTAATTAATACAGAGCGACAAAAATGGACAAAACTCCACCTAAAATGTACAATTATACTTACCTGTTTGCTCTGCTACTTACCTGTAATTGCCTGTAAAAAAGGAAAAAATAAATCCAACTCAAAAGGCCACATATAATTACTTACCCTCATAATTTGTATACTCACCTGTAATTTGCCTGTAGGAAAAAAGGAAAAAAGAATCCACATTTAAAAAGGCCAAATTAAATTACCTGTATACTTACCTGGAAAAAACCTGCAAAAAAGGAATTTACTTACCTGAATTAAACAAAAAGGAAACAAGGATGGAAGCAAACATTCATTACCAAGCAAAGCTCTGTAGACTTACAACAATGAGGGAGGAGCTGGCTTGAGTATAAAAGGAGATGTGTTGGGGCTTGTTCTCATTTGAGTGTAGAGGGCAAAGAATTGTGTATGGAAGGGAGTGCTTGTGATAGGTGACACAAGGGCCTGATGGGTAAACCCGGCCCGACCCGTGTGGCGAACTGAGGTGTGTAAGGGAAAGTAGTTTATTGGATTGATCAGGGGGTGCCATTCAACGCGGGGGTGCCATATGCGTTTGCTCCAGCGGGCCATTAGAGCCACAATGCTGTGGAAGCTCCTCACTCCGACCAGCCAGAGAGCCTAAGAGTGTTGTAGAGTCATTGCTCCGACCCGCCAGAGAGCCTAAGCGTCGTAGAGTCAATGTTCCAACCAGCCAGGGAGCCTAAGAGTGTCGTCGAGTCATTGTATTTGCTCCAGCCGGCCCAGGAGCCAAATTGTGCTGTAGGAAGCTATTTTGAATTCGCTCCGGCTGGCCCAGGAGCCACACATAGCCGTTGGAAGCATCATTTCCTGCCCTAGCCTGATGAAGACCCCAACTGCGGTCGAAACGTTGCAACAGGGCAGGAAATTTAGGCCTCAAACTAAGGGAATGGGAGGGAAAACTGTATGGACAGTACTAATGCCTAATATGGCTAATTTTTTGAAGGGCTCTAACCCTGTGACCTCTCCCCTAACCCTTACCATAACCTAATCTCTAACCTTAACCTCTCTGTGGAAGCACACTAACCCTAACCCTCTATTTACGGTCTGAGAGGCCGAATTTTTTAAGCTCACGGTGGTCGGTGTGGCTGACACAAGGACATGCGATGGCGAGTGCACCAGCTGGGGAACCTGCTTTGACAGTGGGTGACCCATGCCCCCCTTGACCCTAACCTAACCCTGCCAGTACCTCACATGTCCACTATTGTGGAGGCTGCGCCGACCCCGCCATCCTAATTAATACAGAGCGACAAAAATGGACAAAACTCCACCTAAAATGTACAATTATACTTACCTGTTTGCTCTGCTACTTACCTGTAATTGCCTGTAAAAAAGGAAAAAATAAATCCAACTCAAAAGGCCACATATAATTACTTACCCTCATAATTTGTATACTCACCTGTAATTTGCCTGTAGGAAAAAAGGAAAAAAGAATCCACATTTAAAAAGGCCAAATTAAATTACCTGTATACTTACCTGGAAAAAACCTGCAAAAAAGGAATTTACTTACCTGAATTAAACAAAAAGGAAACAAGGATGGAAGCAAACATTCATTACCAAGCAAAGCTCTGTAGACTTACAACAATGAGGGAGGAGCTGGCTTGAGTATAAAAGGAGATGTGTTGGGGCTTGTTCTCATTTGAGTGTAGAGGGCAAAGAATTGTGTATGGAAGGGAGTGCTTGTGATAGGTGACACAAGGGCCTGATGGGTAAACCCGGCCCGACCCGTGTGGCGAACTGAGGTGTGTAAGGGAAAGTAGTTTATTGGATTGATCAGGGGGTGCCATTCAACGCGGGGGTGCCATATGCGTTTGCTCCAGCGGGCCATTAGAGCCACAATGCTGTGGAAGCTCCTCACTCCGACCAGCCAGAGAGCCTAAGAGTGTTGTAGAGTCATTGCTCCGACCCGCCAGAGAGCCTAAGCGTCGTAGAGTCAATGTTCCAACCAGCCAGGGAGCCTAAGAGTGTCGTCGAGTCATTGTATTTGCTCCAGCCGGCCCAGGAGCCAAATTGTGCTGTAGGAAGCTATTTTGAATTCGCTCCGGCTGGCCCAGGAGCCACACATAGCCGTTGGAAGCATCATTTCCTGCCCTAGCCTGATGAAGACCCCAACTGCGGTCGAAACGTTGCAACAGGGCAGGAAATTTAGGCCTCAAACTAAGGGAATGGGAGGGAAAACTGTATGGACAGTACTAATGCCTAATATGGCTAATTTTTTGAAGGGCTCTAACCCTGTGACCTCTCCCCTAACCCTTACCATAACCTAATCTCTAACCTTAACCTCTCTGTGGAAGCACACTAACCCTAACCCTCTATTTACGGTCTGAGAGGCCGAATTTTTTAAGCTCACGGTGGTCGGTGTGGCTGACACAAGGACATGCGATGGCGAGTGCACCAGCTGGGGAACCTGCTTTGACAGTGGGTGACCCATGCCCCCCTTGACCCTAACCTAACCCTGCCAGTACCTCACATGTCCACTATTGTGGAGGCTGCGCCGACCCCGCCATCCTAATTAATACAGAGCGACAAAAATGGACAAAACTCCACCTAAAATGTACAATTATACTTACCTGTTTGCTCTGCTACTTACCTGTAATTGCCTGTAAAAAAGGAAAAAATAAATCCAACTCAAAAGGCCACATATAATTACTTACCCTCATAATTTGTATACTCACCTGTAATTTGCCTGTAGGAAAAAAGGAAAAAAGAATCCACATTTAAAAAGGCCAAATTAAATTACCTGTATACTTACCTGGAAAAAACCTGCAAAAAAGGAATTTACTTACCTGAATTAAACAAAAAGGAAACAAGGATGGAAGCAAACATTCATTACCAAGCAAAGCTCTGTAGACTTACAACAATGAGGGAGGAGCTGGCTTGAGTATAAAAGGAGATGTGTTGGGGCTTGTTCTCATTTGAGTGTAGAGGGCAAAGAATTGTGTATGGAAGGGAGTGCTTGTGATAGGTGACACAAGGGCCTGATGGGTAAACCCGGCCCGACCCGTGTGGCGAACTGAGGTGTGTAAGGGAAAGTAGTTTATTGGATTGATCAGGGGGTGCCATTCAACGCGGGGGTGCCATATGCGTTTGCTCCAGCGGGCCATTAGAGCCACAATGCTGTGGAAGCTCCTCACTCCGACCAGCCAGAGAGCCTAAGAGTGTTGTAGAGTCATTGCTCCGACCCGCCAGAGAGCCTAAGCGTCGTAGAGTCAATGTTCCAACCAGCCAGGGAGCCTAAGAGTGTCGTCGAGTCATTGTATTTGCTCCAGCCGGCCCAGGAGCCAAATTGTGCTGTAGGAAGCTATTTTGAATTCGCTCCGGCTGGCCCAGGAGCCACACATAGCCGTTGGAAGCATCATTTCCTGCCCTAGCCTGATGAAGACCCCAACTGCGGTCGAAACGTTGCAACAGGGCAGGAAATTTAGGCCTCAAACTAAGGGAATGGGAGGGAAAACTGTATGGACAGTACTAATGCCTAATATGGCTAATTTTTTGAAGGGCTCTAACCCTGTGACCTCTCCCCTAACCCTTACCATAACCTAATCTCTAACCTTAACCTCTCTGTGGAAGCACACTAACCCTAACCCTCTATTTACGGTCTGAGAGGCCGAATTTTTTAAGCTCACGGTGGTCGGTGTGGCTGACACAAGGACATGCGATGGCGAGTGCACCAGCTGGGGAACCTGCTTTGACAGTGGGTGACCCATGCCCCCCTTGACCCTAACCTAACCCTGCCAGTACCTCACATGTCCACTATTGTGGAGGCTGCGCCGACCCCGCCATCCTAATTAATACAGAGCGACAAAAATGGACAAAACTCCACCTAAAATGTACAATTATACTTACCTGTTTGCTCTGCTACTTACCTGTAATTGCCTGTAAAAAAGGAAAAAATAAATCCAACTCAAAAGGCCACATATAATTACTTACCCTCATAATTTGTATACTCACCTGTAATTTGCCTGTAGGAAAAAAGGAAAAAAGAATCCACATTTAAAAAGGCCAAATTAAATTACCTGTATACTTACCTGGAAAAAACCTGCAAAAAAGGAATTTACTTACCTGAATTAAACAAAAAGGAAACAAGGATGGAAGCAAACATTCATTACCAAGCAAAGCTCTGTAGACTTACAACAATGAGGGAGGAGCTGGCTTGAGTATAAAAGGAGATGTGTTGGGGCTTGTTCTCATTTGAGTGTAGAGGGCAAAGAATTGTGTATGGAAGGGAGTGCTTGTGATAGGTGACACAAGGGCCTGATGGGTAAACCCGGCCCGACCCGTGTGGCGAACTGAGGTGTGTAAGGGAAAGTAGTTTATTGGATTGATCAGGGGGTGCCATTCAACGCGGGGGTGCCATATGCGTTTGCTCCAGCGGGCCATTAGAGCCACAATGCTGTGGAAGCTCCTCACTCCGACCAGCCAGAGAGCCTAAGAGTGTTGTAGAGTCATTGCTCCGACCCGCCAGAGAGCCTAAGCGTCGTAGAGTCAATGTTCCAACCAGCCAGGGAGCCTAAGAGTGTCGTCGAGTCATTGTATTTGCTCCAGCCGGCCCAGGAGCCAAATTGTGCTGTAGGAAGCTATTTTGAATTCGCTCCGGCTGGCCCAGGAGCCACACATAGCCGTTGGAAGCATCATTTCCTGCCCTAGCCTGATGAAGACCCCAACTGCGGTCGAAACGTTGCAACAGGGCAGGAAATTTAGGCCTCAAACTAAGGGAATGGGAGGGAAAACTGTATGGACAGTACTAATGCCTAATATGGCTAATTTTTTGAAGGGCTCTAACCCTGTGACCTCTCCCCTAACCCTTACCATAACCTAATCTCTAACCTTAACCTCTCTGTGGAAGCACACTAACCCTAACCCTCTATTTACGGTCTGAGAGGCCGAATTTTTTAAGCTCACGGTGGTCGGTGTGGCTGACACAAGGACATGCGATGGCGAGTGCACCAGCTGGGGAACCTGCTTTGACAGTGGGTGACCCATGCCCCCCTTGACCCTAACCTAACCCTGCCAGTACCTCACATGTCCACTATTGTGGAGGCTGCGCCGACCCCGCCATCCTAATTAATACAGAGCGACAAAAATGGACAAAACTCCACCTAAAATGTACAATTATACTTACCTGTTTGCTCTGCTACTTACCTGTAATTGCCTGTAAAAAAGGAAAAAATAAATCCAACTCAAAAGGCCACATATAATTACTTACCCTCATAATTTGTATACTCACCTGTAATTTGCCTGTAGGAAAAAAGGAAAAAAGAATCCACATTTAAAAAGGCCAAATTAAATTACCTGTATACTTACCTGGAAAAAACCTGCAAAAAAGGAATTTACTTACCTGAATTAAACAAAAAGGAAACAAGGATGGAAGCAAACATTCATTACCAAGCAAAGCTCTGTAGACTTACAACAATGAGGGAGGAGCTGGCTTGAGTATAAAAGGAGATGTGTTGGGGCTTGTTCTCATTTGAGTGTAGAGGGCAAAGAATTGTGTATGGAAGGGAGTGCTTGTGATAGGTGACACAAGGGCCTGATGGGTAAACCCGGCCCGACCCGTGTGGCGAACTGAGGTGTGTAAGGGAAAGTAGTTTATTGGATTGATCAGGGGGTGCCATTCAACGCGGGGGTGCCATATGCGTTTGCTCCAGCGGGCCATTAGAGCCACAATGCTGTGGAAGCTCCTCACTCCGACCAGCCAGAGAGCCTAAGAGTGTTGTAGAGTCATTGCTCCGACCCGCCAGAGAGCCTAAGCGTCGTAGAGTCAATGTTCCAACCAGCCAGGGAGCCTAAGAGTGTCGTCGAGTCATTGTATTTGCTCCAGCCGGCCCAGGAGCCAAATTGTGCTGTAGGAAGCTATTTTGAATTCGCTCCGGCTGGCCCAGGAGCCACACATAGCCGTTGGAAGCATCATTTCCTGCCCTAGCCTGATGAAGACCCCAACTGCGGTCGAAACGTTGCAACAGGGCAGGAAATTTAGGCCTCAAACTAAGGGAATGGGAGGGAAAACTGTATGGACAGTACTAATGCCTAATATGGCTAATTTTTTGAAGGGCTCTAACCCTGTGACCTCTCCCCTAACCCTTACCATAACCTAATCTCTAACCTTAACCTCTCTGTGGAAGCACACTAACCCTAACCCTCTATTTACGGTCTGAGAGGCCGAATTTTTTAAGCTCACGGTGGTCGGTGTGGCTGACACAAGGACATGCGATGGCGAGTGCACCAGCTGGGGAACCTGCTTTGACAGTGGGTGACCCATGCCCCCCTTGACCCTAACCTAACCCTGCCAGTACCTCACATGTCCACTATTGTGGAGGCTGCGCCGACCCCGCCATCCTAATTAATACAGAGCGACAAAAATGGACAAAACTCCACCTAAAATGTACAATTATACTTACCTGTTTGCTCTGCTACTTACCTGTAATTGCCTGTAAAAAAGGAAAAAATAAATCCAACTCAAAAGGCCACATATAATTACTTACCCTCATAATTTGTATACTCACCTGTAATTTGCCTGTAGGAAAAAAGGAAAAAAGAATCCACATTTAAAAAGGCCAAATTAAATTACCTGTATACTTACCTGGAAAAAACCTGCAAAAAAGGAATTTACTTACCTGAATTAAACAAAAAGGAAACAAGGATGGAAGCAAACATTCATTACCAAGCAAAGCTCTGTAGACTTACAACAATGAGGGAGGAGCTGGCTTGAGTATAAAAGGAGATGTGTTGGGGCTTGTTCTCATTTGAGTGTAGAGGGCAAAGAATTGTGTATGGAAGGGAGTGCTTGTGATAGGTGACACAAGGGCCTGATGGGTAAACCCGGCCCGACCCGTGTGGCGAACTGAGGTGTGTAAGGGAAAGTAGTTTATTGGATTGATCAGGGGGTGCCATTCAACGCGGGGGTGCCATATGCGTTTGCTCCAGCGGGCCATTAGAGCCACAATGCTGTGGAAGCTCCTCACTCCGACCAGCCAGAGAGCCTAAGAGTGTTGTAGAGTCATTGCTCCGACCCGCCAGAGAGCCTAAGCGTCGTAGAGTCAATGTTCCAACCAGCCAGGGAGCCTAAGAGTGTCGTCGAGTCATTGTATTTGCTCCAGCCGGCCCAGGAGCCAAATTGTGCTGTAGGAAGCTATTTTGAATTCGCTCCGGCTGGCCCAGGAGCCACACATAGCCGTTGGAAGCATCATTTCCTGCCCTAGCCTGATGAAGACCCCAACTGCGGTCGAAACGTTGCAACAGGGCAGGAAATTTAGGCCTCAAACTAAGGGAATGGGAGGGAAAACTGTATGGACAGTACTAATGCCTAATATGGCTAATTTTTTGAAGGGCTCTAACCCTGTGACCTCTCCCCTAACCCTTACCATAACCTAATCTCTAACCTTAACCTCTCTGTGGAAGCACACTAACCCTAACCCTCTATTTACGGTCTGAGAGGCCGAATTTTTTAAGCTCACGGTGGTCGGTGTGGCTGACACAAGGACATGCGATGGCGAGTGCACCAGCTGGGGAACCTGCTTTGACAGTGGGTGACCCATGCCCCCCTTGACCCTAACCTAACCCTGCCAGTACCTCACATGTCCACTATTGTGGAGGCTGCGCCGACCCCGCCATCCTAATTAATACAGAGCGACAAAAATGGACAAAACTCCACCTAAAATGTACAATTATACTTACCTGTTTGCTCTGCTACTTACCTGTAATTGCCTGTAAAAAAGGAAAAAATAAATCCAACTCAAAAGGCCACATATAATTACTTACCCTCATAATTTGTATACTCACCTGTAATTTGCCTGTAGGAAAAAAGGAAAAAAGAATCCACATTTAAAAAGGCCAAATTAAATTACCTGTATACTTACCTGGAAAAAACCTGCAAAAAAGGAATTTACTTACCTGAATTAAACAAAAAGGAAACAAGGATGGAAGCAAACATTCATTACCAAGCAAAGCTCTGTAGACTTACAACAATGAGGGAGGAGCTGGCTTGAGTATAAAAGGAGATGTGTTGGGGCTTGTTCTCATTTGAGTGTAGAGGGCAAAGAATTGTGTATGGAAGGGAGTGCTTGTGATAGGTGACACAAGGGCCTGATGGGTAAACCCGGCCCGACCCGTGTGGCGAACTGAGGTGTGTAAGGGAAAGTAGTTTATTGGATTGATCAGGGGGTGCCATTCAACGCGGGGGTGCCATATGCGTTTGCTCCAGCGGGCCATTAGAGCCACAATGCTGTGGAAGCTCCTCACTCCGACCAGCCAGAGAGCCTAAGAGTGTTGTAGAGTCATTGCTCCGACCCGCCAGAGAGCCTAAGCGTCGTAGAGTCAATGTTCCAACCAGCCAGGGAGCCTAAGAGTGTCGTCGAGTCATTGTATTTGCTCCAGCCGGCCCAGGAGCCAAATTGTGCTGTAGGAAGCTATTTTGAATTCGCTCCGGCTGGCCCAGGAGCCACACATAGCCGTTGGAAGCATCATTTCCTGCCCTAGCCTGATGAAGACCCCAACTGCGGTCGAAACGTTGCAACAGGGCAGGAAATTTAGGCCTCAAACTAAGGGAATGGGAGGGAAAACTGTATGGACAGTACTAATGCCTAATATGGCTAATTTTTTGAAGGGCTCTAACCCTGTGACCTCTCCCCTAACCCTTACCATAACCTAATCTCTAACCTTAACCTCTCTGTGGAAGCACACTAACCCTAACCCTCTATTTACGGTCTGAGAGGCCGAATTTTTTAAGCTCACGGTGGTCGGTGTGGCTGACACAAGGACATGCGATGGCGAGTGCACCAGCTGGGGAACCTGCTTTGACAGTGGGTGACCCATGCCCCCCTTGACCCTAACCTAACCCTGCCAGTACCTCACATGTCCACTATTGTGGAGGCTGCGCCGACCCCGCCATCCTAATTAATACAGAGCGACAAAAATGGACAAAACTCCACCTAAAATGTACAATTATACTTACCTGTTTGCTCTGCTACTTACCTGTAATTGCCTGTAAAAAAGGAAAAAATAAATCCAACTCAAAAGGCCACATATAATTACTTACCCTCATAATTTGTATACTCACCTGTAATTTGCCTGTAGGAAAAAAGGAAAAAAGAATCCACATTTAAAAAGGCCAAATTAAATTACCTGTATACTTACCTGGAAAAAACCTGCAAAAAAGGAATTTACTTACCTGAATTAAACAAAAAGGAAACAAGGATGGAAGCAAACATTCATTACCAAGCAAAGCTCTGTAGACTTACAACAATGAGGGAGGAGCTGGCTTGAGTATAAAAGGAGATGTGTTGGGGCTTGTTCTCATTTGAGTGTAGAGGGCAAAGAATTGTGTATGGAAGGGAGTGCTTGTGATAGGTGACACAAGGGCCTGATGGGTAAACCCGGCCCGACCCGTGTGGCGAACTGAGGTGTGTAAGGGAAAGTAGTTTATTGGATTGATCAGGGGGTGCCATTCAACGCGGGGGTGCCATATGCGTTTGCTCCAGCGGGCCATTAGAGCCACAATGCTGTGGAAGCTCCTCACTCCGACCAGCCAGAGAGCCTAAGAGTGTTGTAGAGTCATTGCTCCGACCCGCCAGAGAGCCTAAGCGTCGTAGAGTCAATGTTCCAACCAGCCAGGGAGCCTAAGAGTGTCGTCGAGTCATTGTATTTGCTCCAGCCGGCCCAGGAGCCAAATTGTGCTGTAGGAAGCTATTTTGAATTCGCTCCGGCTGGCCCAGGAGCCACACATAGCCGTTGGAAGCATCATTTCCTGCCCTAGCCTGATGAAGACCCCAACTGCGGTCGAAACGTTGCAACAGGGCAGGAAATTTAGGCCTCAAACTAAGGGAATGGGAGGGAAAACTGTATGGACAGTACTAATGCCTAATATGGCTAATTTTTTGAAGGGCTCTAACCCTGTGACCTCTCCCCTAACCCTTACCATAACCTAATCTCTAACCTTAACCTCTCTGTGGAAGCACACTAACCCTAACCCTCTATTTACGGTCTGAGAGGCCGAATTTTTTAAGCTCACGGTGGTCGGTGTGGCTGACACAAGGACATGCGATGGCGAGTGCACCAGCTGGGGAACCTGCTTTGACAGTGGGTGACCCATGCCCCCCTTGACCCTAACCTAACCCTGCCAGTACCTCACATGTCCACTATTGTGGAGGCTGCGCCGACCCCGCCATCCTAATTAATACAGAGCGACAAAAATGGACAAAACTCCACCTAAAATGTACAATTATACTTACCTGTTTGCTCTGCTACTTACCTGTAATTGCCTGTAAAAAAGGAAAAAATAAATCCAACTCAAAAGGCCACATATAATTACTTACCCTCATAATTTGTATACTCACCTGTAATTTGCCTGTAGGAAAAAAGGAAAAAAGAATCCACATTTAAAAAGGCCAAATTAAATTACCTGTATACTTACCTGGAAAAAACCTGCAAAAAAGGAATTTACTTACCTGAATTAAACAAAAAGGAAACAAGGATGGAAGCAAACATTCATTACCAAGCAAAGCTCTGTAGACTTACAACAATGAGGGAGGAGCTGGCTTGAGTATAAAAGGAGATGTGTTGGGGCTTGTTCTCATTTGAGTGTAGAGGGCAAAGAATTGTGTATGGAAGGGAGTGCTTGTGATAGGTGACACAAGGGCCTGATGGGTAAACCCGGCCCGACCCGTGTGGCGAACTGAGGTGTGTAAGGGAAAGTAGTTTATTGGATTGATCAGGGGGTGCCATTCAACGCGGGGGTGCCATATGCGTTTGCTCCAGCGGGCCATTAGAGCCACAATGCTGTGGAAGCTCCTCACTCCGACCAGCCAGAGAGCCTAAGAGTGTTGTAGAGTCATTGCTCCGACCCGCCAGAGAGCCTAAGCGTCGTAGAGTCAATGTTCCAACCAGCCAGGGAGCCTAAGAGTGTCGTCGAGTCATTGTATTTGCTCCAGCCGGCCCAGGAGCCAAATTGTGCTGTAGGAAGCTATTTTGAATTCGCTCCGGCTGGCCCAGGAGCCACACATAGCCGTTGGAAGCATCATTTCCTGCCCTAGCCTGATGAAGACCCCAACTGCGGTCGAAACGTTGCAACAGGGCAGGAAATTTAGGCCTCAAACTAAGGGAATGGGAGGGAAAACTGTATGGACAGTACTAATGCCTAATATGGCTAATTTTTTGAAGGGCTCTAACCCTGTGACCTCTCCCCTAACCCTTACCATAACCTAATCTCTAACCTTAACCTCTCTGTGGAAGCACACTAACCCTAACCCTCTATTTACGGTCTGAGAGGCCGAATTTTTTAAGCTCACGGTGGTCGGTGTGGCTGACACAAGGACATGCGATGGCGAGTGCACCAGCTGGGGAACCTGCTTTGACAGTGGGTGACCCATGCCCCCCTTGACCCTAACCTAACCCTGCCAGTACCTCACATGTCCACTATTGTGGAGGCTGCGCCGACCCCGCCATCCTAATTAATACAGAGCGACAAAAATGGACAAAACTCCACCTAAAATGTACAATTATACTTACCTGTTTGCTCTGCTACTTACCTGTAATTGCCTGTAAAAAAGGAAAAAATAAATCCAACTCAAAAGGCCACATATAATTACTTACCCTCATAATTTGTATACTCACCTGTAATTTGCCTGTAGGAAAAAAGGAAAAAAGAATCCACATTTAAAAAGGCCAAATTAAATTACCTGTATACTTACCCGGAAAAAACCTGCAAAAAAGGAATTTACTTACCTGAATTAAACAAAAAGGAAACAAGGATGGAAGCAAACATTCATTACCAAGCAAAGCTCTGTAGACTTACAACAATGAGGGAGGAGCTGGCTTGAGTATAAAAGGAGATGTGTTGGGGCTTGTTCTCATTTGAGTGTAGAGGGCAAAGAATTGTGTATGGAAGGGAGTGCTTGTGATAGGTGACACAAGGGCCTGATGGGTAAACCCGGCCCGACCCGTGTGGCGAACTGAGGTGTGTAAGGGAAAGTAGTTTATTGGATTGATCAGGGGGTGCCATTCAACGCGGGGGTGCCATATGCGTTTGCTCCAGCGGGCCATTAGAGCCACAATGCTGTGGAAGCTCCTCACTCCGACCAGCCAGAGAGCCTAAGAGTGTTGTAGAGTCATTGCTCCGACCCGCCAGAGAGCCTAAGCGTCGTAGAGTCAATGTTCCAACCAGCCAGGGAGCCTAAGAGTGTCGTCGAGTCATTGTATTTGCTCCAGCCGGCCCAGGAGCCAAATTGTGCTGTAGGAAGCTATTTTGAATTCGCTCCGGCTGGCCCAGGAGCCACACATAGCCGTTGGAAGCATCATTTCCTGCCCTAGCCTGATGAAGACCCCAACTGCGGTCGAAACGTTGCAACAGGGCAGGAAATTTAGGCCTCAAACTAAGGGAATGGGAGGGAAAACTGTATGGACAGTACTAATGCCTAATATGGCTAATTTTTTGAAGGGCTCTAACCCTGTGACCTCTCCCCTAACCCTTACCATAACCTAATCTCTAACCTTAACCTCTCTGTGGAAGCACACTAACCCTAACCCTCTATTTACGGTCTGAGAGGCCGAATTTTTTAAGCTCACGGTGGTCGGTGTGGCTGACACAAGGACATGCGATGGCGAGTGCACCAGCTGGGGAACCTGCTTTGACAGTGGGTGACCCATGCCCCCCTTGACCCTAACCTAACCCTGCCAGTACCTCACATGTCCACTATTGTGGAGGCTGCGCCGACCCCGCCATCCTAATTAATACAGAGCGACAAAAATGGACAAAACTCCACCTAAAATGTACAATTATACTTACCTGTTTGCTCTGCTACTTACCTGTAATTGCCTGTAAAAAAGGAAAAAATAAATCCAACTCAAAAGGCCACATATAATTACTTACCCTCATAATTTGTATACTCACCTGTAATTTGCCTGTAGGAAAAAAGGAAAAAAGAATCCACATTTAAAAAGGCCAAATTAAATTACCTGTATACTTACCTGGAAAAAACCTGCAAAAAAGGAATTTACTTACCTGAATTAAACAAAAAGGAAACAAGGATGGAAGCAAACATTCATTACCAAGCAAAGCTCTGTAGACTTACAACAATGAGGGAGGAGCTGGCTTGAGTATAAAAGGAGATGTGTTGGGGCTTGTTCTCATTTGAGTGTAGAGGGCAAAGAATTGTGTATGGAAGGGAGTGCTTGTGATAGGTGACACAAGGGCCTGATGGGTAAACCCGGCCCGACCCGTGTGGCGAACTGAGGTGTGTAAGGGAAAGTAGTTTATTGGATTGATCAGGGGGTGCCATTCAACGCGGGGGTGCCATATGCGTTTGCTCCAGCGGGCCATTAGAGCCACAATGCTGTGGAAGCTCCTCACTCCGACCAGCCAGAGAGCCTAAGAGTGTTGTAGAGTCATTGCTCCGACCCGCCAGAGAGCCTAAGCGTCGTAGAGTCAATGTTCCAACCAGCCAGGGAGCCTAAGAGTGTCGTCGAGTCATTGTATTTGCTCCAGCCGGCCCAGGAGCCAAATTGTGCTGTAGGAAGCTATTTTGAATTCGCTCCGGCTGGCCCAGGAGCCACACATAGCCGTTGGAAGCATCATTTCCTGCCCTAGCCTGATGAAGACCCCAACTGCGGTCGAAACGTTGCAACAGGGCAGGAAATTTAGGCCTCAAACTAAGGGAATGGGAGGGAAAACTGTATGGACAGTACTAATGCCTAATATGGCTAATTTTTTGAAGGGCTCTAACCCTGTGACCTCTCCCCTAACCCTTACCATAACCTAATCTCTAACCTTAACCTCTCTGTGGAAGCACACTAACCCTAACCCTCTATTTACGGTCTGAGAGGCCGAATTTTTTAAGCTCACGGTGGTCGGTGTGGCTGACACAAGGACATGCGATGGCGAGTGCACCAGCTGGGGAACCTGCTTTGACAGTGGGTGACCCATGCCCCCCTTGACCCTAACCTAACCCTGCCAGTACCTCACATGTCCACTATTGTGGAGGCTGCGCCGACCCCGCCATCCTAATTAATACAGAGCGACAAAAATGGACAAAACTCCACCTAAAATGTACAATTATACTTACCTGTTTGCTCTGCTACTTACCTGTAATTGCCTGTAAAAAAGGAAAAAATAAATCCAACTCAAAAGGCCACATATAATTACTTACCCTCATAATTTGTATACTCACCTGTAATTTGCCTGTAGGAAAAAAGGAAAAAAGAATCCACATTTAAAAAGGCCAAATTAAATTACCTGTATACTTACCTGGAAAAAACCTGCAAAAAAGGAATTTACTTACCTGAATTAAACAAAAAGGAAACAAGGATGGAAGCAAACATTCATTACCAAGCAAAGCTCTGTAGACTTACAACAATGAGGGAGGAGCTGGCTTGAGTATAAAAGGAGATGTGTTGGGGCTTGTTCTCATTTGAGTGTAGAGGGCAAAGAATTGTGTATGGAAGGGAGTGCTTGTGATAGGTGACACAAGGGCCTGATGGGTAAACCCGGCCCGACCCGTGTGGCGAACTGAGGTGTGTAAGGGAAAGTAGTTTATTGGATTGATCAGGGGGTGCCATTCAACGCGGGGGTGCCATATGCGTTTGCTCCAGCGGGCCATTAGAGCCACAATGCTGTGGAAGCTCCTCACTCCGACCAGCCAGAGAGCCTAAGAGTGTTGTAGAGTCATTGCTCCGACCCGCCAGAGAGCCTAAGCGTCGTAGAGTCAATGTTCCAACCAGCCAGGGAGCCTAAGAGTGTCGTCGAGTCATTGTATTTGCTCCAGCCGGCCCAGGAGCCAAATTGTGCTGTAGGAAGCTATTTTGAATTCGCTCCGGCTGGCCCAGGAGCCACACATAGCCGTTGGAAGCATCATTTCCTGCCCTAGCCTGATGAAGACCCCAACTGCGGTCGAAACGTTGCAACAGGGCAGGAAATTTAGGCCTCAAACTAAGGGAATGGGAGGGAAAACTGTATGGACAGTACTAATGCCTAATATGGCTAATTTTTTGAAGGGCTCTAACCCTGTGACCTCTCCCCTAACCCTTACCATAACCTAATCTCTAACCTTAACCTCTCTGTGGAAGCACACTAACCCTAACCCTCTATTTACGGTCTGAGAGGCCGAATTTTTTAAGCTCACGGTGGTCGGTGTGGCTGACACAAGGACATGCGATGGCGAGTGCACCAGCTGGGGAACCTGCTTTGACAGTGGGTGACCCATGCCCCCCTTGACCCTAACCTAACCCTGCCAGTACCTCACATGTCCACTATTGTGGAGGCTGCGCCGACCCCGCCATCCTAATTAATACAGAGCGACAAAAATGGACAAAACTCCACCTAAAATGTACAATTATACTTACCTGTTTGCTCTGCTACTTACCTGTAATTGCCTGTAAAAAAGGAAAAAATAAATCCAACTCAAAAGGCCACATATAATTACTTACCCTCATAATTTGTATACTCACCTGTAATTTGCCTGTAGGAAAAAAGGAAAAAAGAATCCACATTTAAAAAGGCCAAATTAAATTACCTGTATACTTACCTGGAAAAAACCTGCAAAAAAGGAATTTACTTACCTGAATTAAACAAAAAGGAAACAAGGATGGAAGCAAACATTCATTACCAAGCAAAGCTCTGTAGACTTACAACAATGAGGGAGGAGCTGGCTTGAGTATAAAAGGAGATGTGTTGGGGCTTGTTCTCATTTGAGTGTAGAGGGCAAAGAATTGTGTATGGAAGGGAGTGCTTGTGATAGGTGACACAAGGGCCTGATGGGTAAACCCGGCCCGACCCGTGTGGCGAACTGAGGTGTGTAAGGGAAAGTAGTTTATTGGATTGATCAGGGGGTGCCATTCAACGCGGGGGTGCCATATGCGTTTGCTCCAGCGGGCCATTAGAGCCACAATGCTGTGGAAGCTCCTCACTCCGACCAGCCAGAGAGCCTAAGAGTGTTGTAGAGTCATTGCTCCGACCCGCCAGAGAGCCTAAGCGTCGTAGAGTCAATGTTCCAACCAGCCAGGGAGCCTAAGAGTGTCGTCGAGTCATTGTATTTGCTCCAGCCGGCCCAGGAGCCAAATTGTGCTGTAGGAAGCTATTTTGAATTCGCTCCGGCTGGCCCAGGAGCCACACATAGCCGTTGGAAGCATCATTTCCTGCCCTAGCCTGATGAAGACCCCAACTGCGGTCGAAACGTTGCAACAGGGCAGGAAATTTAGGCCTCAAACTAAGGGAATGGGAGGGAAAACTGTATGGACAGTACTAATGCCTAATATGGCTAATTTTTTGAAGGGCTCTAACCCTGTGACCTCTCCCCTAACCCTTACCATAACCTAATCTCTAACCTTAACCTCTCTGTGGAAGCACACTAACCCTAACCCTCTATTTACGGTCTGAGAGGCCGAATTTTTTAAGCTCACGGTGGTCGGTGTGGCTGACACAAGGACATGCGATGGCGAGTGCACCAGCTGGGGAACCTGCTTTGACAGTGGGTGACCCATGCCCCCCTTGACCCTAACCTAACCCTGCCAGTACCTCACATGTCCACTATTGTGGAGGCTGCGCCGACCCCGCCATCCTAATTAATACAGAGCGACAAAAATGGACAAAACTCCACCTAAAATGTACAATTATACTTACCTGTTTGCTCTGCTACTTACCTGTAATTGCCTGTAAAAAAGGAAAAAATAAATCCAACTCAAAAGGCCACATATAATTACTTACCCTCATAATTTGTATACTCACCTGTAATTTGCCTGTAGGAAAAAAGGAAAAAAGAATCCACATTTAAAAAGGCCAAATTAAATTACCTGTATACTTACCTGGAAAAAACCTGCAAAAAAGGAATTTACTTACCTGAATTAAACAAAAAGGAAACAAGGATGGAAGCAAACATTCATTACCAAGCAAAGCTCTGTAGACTTACAACAATGAGGGAGGAGCTGGCTTGAGTATAAAAGGAGATGTGTTGGGGCTTGTTCTCATTTGAGTGTAGAGGGCAAAGAATTGTGTATGGAAGGGAGTGCTTGTGATAGGTGACACAAGGGCCTGATGGGTAAACCCGGCCCGACCCGTGTGGCGAACTGAGGTGTGTAAGGGAAAGTAGTTTATTGGATTGATCAGGGGGTGCCATTCAACGCGGGGGTGCCATATGCGTTTGCTCCAGCGGGCCATTAGAGCCACAATGCTGTGGAAGCTCCTCACTCCGACCAGCCAGAGAGCCTAAGAGTGTTGTAGAGTCATTGCTCCGACCCGCCAGAGAGCCTAAGCGTCGTAGAGTCAATGTTCCAACCAGCCAGGGAGCCTAAGAGTGTCGTCGAGTCATTGTATTTGCTCCAGCCGGCCCAGGAGCCAAATTGTGCTGTAGGAAGCTATTTTGAATTCGCTCCGGCTGGCCCAGGAGCCACACATAGCCGTTGGAAGCATCATTTCCTGCCCTAGCCTGATGAAGACCCCAACTGCGGTCGAAACGTTGCAACAGGGCAGGAAATTTAGGCCTCAAACTAAGGGAATGGGAGGGAAAACTGTATGGACAGTACTAATGCCTAATATGGCTAATTTTTTGAAGGGCTCTAACCCTGTGACCTCTCCCCTAACCCTTACCATAACCTAATCTCTAACCTTAACCTCTCTGTGGAAGCACACTAACCCTAACCCTCTATTTACGGTCTGAGAGGCCGAATTTTTTAAGCTCACGGTGGTCGGTGTGGCTGACACAAGGACATGCGATGGCGAGTGCACCAGCTGGGGAACCTGCTTTGACAGTGGGTGACCCATGCCCCCCTTGACCCTAACCTAACCCTGCCAGTACCTCACATGTCCACTATTGTGGAGGCTGCGCCGACCCCGCCATCCTAATTAATACAGAGCGACAAAAATGGACAAAACTCCACCTAAAATGTACAATTATACTTACCTGTTTGCTCTGCTACTTACCTGTAATTGCCTGTAAAAAAGGAAAAAATAAATCCAACTCAAAAGGCCACATATAATTACTTACCCTCATAATTTGTATACTCACCTGTAATTTGCCTGTAGGAAAAAAGGAAAAAAGAATCCACATTTAAAAAGGCCAAATTAAATTACCTGTATACTTACCTGGAAAAAACCTGCAAAAAAGGAATTTACTTACCTGAATTAAACAAAAAGGAAACAAGGATGGAAGCAAACATTCATTACCAAGCAAAGCTCTGTAGACTTACAACAATGAGGGAGGAGCTGGCTTGAGTATAAAAGGAGATGTGTTGGGGCTTGTTCTCATTTGAGTGTAGAGGGCAAAGAATTGTGTATGGAAGGGAGTGCTTGTGATAGGTGACACAAGGGCCTGATGGGTAAACCCGGCCCGACCCGTGTGGCGAACTGAGGTGTGTAAGGGAAAGTAGTTTATTGGATTGATCAGGGGGTGCCATTCAACGCGGGGGTGCCATATGCGTTTGCTCCAGCGGGCCATTAGAGCCACAATGCTGTGGAAGCTCCTCACTCCGACCAGCCAGAGAGCCTAAGAGTGTTGTAGAGTCATTGCTCCGACCCGCCAGAGAGCCTAAGCGTCGTAGAGTCAATGTTCCAACCAGCCAGGGAGCCTAAGAGTGTCGTCGAGTCATTGTATTTGCTCCAGCCGGCCCAGGAGCCAAATTGTGCTGTAGGAAGCTATTTTGAATTCGCTCCGGCTGGCCCAGGAGCCACACATAGCCGTTGGAAGCATCATTTCCTGCCCTAGCCTGATGAAGACCCCAACTGCGGTCGAAACGTTGCAACAGGGCAGGAAATTTAGGCCTCAAACTAAGGGAATGGGAGGGAAAACTGTATGGACAGTACTAATGCCTAATATGGCTAATTTTTTGAAGGGCTCTAACCCTGTGACCTCTCCCCTAACCCTTACCATAACCTAATCTCTAACCTTAACCTCTCTGTGGAAGCACACTAACCCTAACCCTCTATTTACGGTCTGAGAGGCCGAATTTTTTAAGCTCACGGTGGTCGGTGTGGCTGACACAAGGACATGCGATGGCGAGTGCACCAGCTGGGGAACCTGCTTTGACAGTGGGTGACCCATGCCCCCCTTGACCCTAACCTAACCCTGCCAGTACCTCACATGTCCACTATTGTGGAGGCTGCGCCGACCCCGCCATCCTAATTAATACAGAGCGACAAAAATGGACAAAACTCCACCTAAAATGTACAATTATACTTACCTGTTTGCTCTGCTACTTACCTGTAATTGCCTGTAAAAAAGGAAAAAATAAATCCAACTCAAAAGGCCACATATAATTACTTACCCTCATAATTTGTATACTCACCTGTAATTTGCCTGTAGGAAAAAAGGAAAAAAGAATCCACATTTAAAAAGGCCAAATTAAATTACCTGTATACTTACCTGGAAAAAACCTGCAAAAAAGGAATTTACTTACCTGAATTAAACAAAAAGGAAACAAGGATGGAAGCAAACATTCATTACCAAGCAAAGCTCTGTAGACTTACAACAATGAGGGAGGAGCTGGCTTGAGTATAAAAGGAGATGTGTTGGGGCTTGTTCTCATTTGAGTGTAGAGGGCAAAGAATTGTGTATGGAAGGGAGTGCTTGTGATAGGTGACACAAGGGCCTGATGGGTAAACCCGGCCCGACCCGTGTGGCGAACTGAGGTGTGTAAGGGAAAGTAGTTTATTGGATTGATCAGGGGGTGCCATTCAACGCGGGGGTGCCATATGCGTTTGCTCCAGCGGGCCATTAGAGCCACAATGCTGTGGAAGCTCCTCACTCCGACCAGCCAGAGAGCCTAAGAGTGTTGTAGAGTCATTGCTCCGACCCGCCAGAGAGCCTAAGCGTCGTAGAGTCAATGTTCCAACCAGCCAGGGAGCCTAAGAGTGTCGTCGAGTCATTGTATTTGCTCCAGCCGGCCCAGGAGCCAAATTGTGCTGTAGGAAGCTATTTTGAATTCGCTCCGGCTGGCCCAGGAGCCACACATAGCCGTTGGAAGCATCATTTCCTGCCCTAGCCTGATGAAGACCCCAACTGCGGTCGAAACGTTGCAACAGGGCAGGAAATTTAGGCCTCAAACTAAGGGAATGGGAGGGAAAACTGTATGGACAGTACTAATGCCTAATATGGCTAATTTTTTGAAGGGCTCTAACCCTGTGACCTCTCCCCTAACCCTTACCATAACCTAATCTCTAACCTTAACCTCTCTGTGGAAGCACACTAACCCTAACCCTCTATTTACGGTCTGAGAGGCCGAATTTTTTAAGCTCACGGTGGTCGGTGTGGCTGACACAAGGACATGCGATGGCGAGTGCACCAGCTGGGGAACCTGCTTTGACAGTGGGTGACCCATGCCCCCCTTGACCCTAACCTAACCCTGCCAGTACCTCACATGTCCACTATTGTGGAGGCTGCGCCGACCCCGCCATCCTAATTAATACAGAGCGACAAAAATGGACAAAACTCCACCTAAAATGTACAATTATACTTACCTGTTTGCTCTGCTACTTACCTGTAATTGCCTGTAAAAAAGGAAAAAATAAATCCAACTCAAAAGGCCACATATAATTACTTACCCTCATAATTTGTATACTCACCTGTAATTTGCCTGTAGGAAAAAAGGAAAAAAGAATCCACATTTAAAAAGGCCAAATTAAATTACCTGTATACTTACCTGGAAAAAACCTGCAAAAAAGGAATTTACTTACCTGAATTAAACAAAAAGGAAACAAGGATGGAAGCAAACATTCATTACCAAGCAAAGCTCTGTAGACTTACAACAATGAGGGAGGAGCTGGCTTGAGTATAAAAGGAGATGTGTTGGGGCTTGTTCTCATTTGAGTGTAGAGGGCAAAGAATTGTGTATGGAAGGGAGTGCTTGTGATAGGTGACACAAGGGCCTGATGGGTAAACCCGGCCCGACCCGTGTGGCGAACTGAGGTGTGTAAGGGAAAGTAGTTTATTGGATTGATCAGGGGGTGCCATTCAACGCGGGGGTGCCATATGCGTTTGCTCCAGCGGGCCATTAGAGCCACAATGCTGTGGAAGCTCCTCACTCCGACCAGCCAGAGAGCCTAAGAGTGTTGTAGAGTCATTGCTCCGACCCGCCAGAGAGCCTAAGCGTCGTAGAGTCAATGTTCCAACCAGCCAGGGAGCCTAAGAGTGTCGTCGAGTCATTGTATTTGCTCCAGCCGGCCCAGGAGCCAAATTGTGCTGTAGGAAGCTATTTTGAATTCGCTCCGGCTGGCCCAGGAGCCACACATAGCCGTTGGAAGCATCATTTCCTGCCCTAGCCTGATGAAGACCCCAACTGCGGTCGAAACGTTGCAACAGGGCAGGAAATTTAGGCCTCAAACTAAGGGAATGGGAGGGAAAACTGTATGGACAGTACTAATGCCTAATATGGCTAATTTTTTGAAGGGCTCTAACCCTGTGACCTCTCCCCTAACCCTTACCATAACCTAATCTCTAACCTTAACCTCTCTGTGGAAGCACACTAACCCTAACCCTCTATTTACGGTCTGAGAGGCCGAATTTTTTAAGCTCACGGTGGTCGGTGTGGCTGACACAAGGACATGCGATGGCGAGTGCACCAGCTGGGGAACCTGCTTTGACAGTGGGTGACCCATGCCCCCCTTGACCCTAACCTAACCCTAACCCTAACCCTAACCCTAACCCTAACCCTAACCCTAACCCGGCCCGACCCGTGTGGCGAACTGAGGTTTGTAAGGGAAAGTAGTTTTATTGGATTGATCAGGGGGTGCCATTCAACGCGGGGGTGCCATATGCGTTTGCTCCAGCAGGCCATTAGAGCCACAATGCTGTGGAAGCTTATTACTCCGACCAGCCACAGAGCTAACCAGGGTCGTAGAGTCATTGCTCCGGCCGGCTTAGATGCCATACAGTGCCGTTGGAAGCTTATTAGATGCGCTCCGGCTGGCCCAGGAGCCACACATGGCCGTAGGAAGCGCCATTTCCTGCCCTAGCCTGATGAAGACCCTTATAGAGGTCGAAACGTTGCAACAGGGCAGGAAAAACTATGTGCACCCTTAGATAAAGCCAAATTTGGCTAATTTTTTGAAAGGCCTTGACCCCATGACCTCTCCCCTAACCTTAACCACAACCCCATTCCTAAACTTAACCCTAACTGGGAAACCCACTTACCCCAACACTCCATTACGGTCTGACAGGCCGAATTTTTATGCTCTTGGGGGCCGGTGTGGCCAAGACAAGGGCGTGTGATGGCCCGTGCAATGGCTGGGGACCCCGTTGTAATGATGGGGAACCCATGCCCCAAACCCTAACCCAACCCTAACCCGCCAGTGCCTCACATGTCCACTAATTGTCGAGGCCGCACTGACCCCTCCATCCTATTATCATACAGAGTGACAAAAATGGACATAAATCTAGCTAAAAATGTAAAAACCTACTTACCTGCACACTCTGTATACTTACCTGGAACCGCCTGTAAAAAAGGAAAAAGAAATCCAACACAAAAGGCCAAAAAATAATTAGAAACATACTTACCGTAAGAAACCTGCAAAAAAGGACATTCAATCCATTTAATTAAAGTACAATATTACTTACCTGCATACTTACCTGTATGTTTAAACCTATTTGGACCAAGGATGGAAGCAAAAAAACATTAACAAGCAGTATTCTGCAAACCCAAACAGGGAGGAGCTGCTAGATTATAAAAGGAGATATGTTGGGACGTGCTCTCATTTGGAGGAAGGAAAGGATGAGACAAGTGTGGATGGATGGGAGTGATTGTGTGTACTGGGACTGAATGGGCGAACCCGGCCCGACCCGTGTGGCGAACTGAGGTTTGTAAGGGAAAGTAGTTTTATTGGATTGATCAGGGGGTGCCATTCAACGCGGGGGTGCCATATGCGTTTGCTCCAGCAGGCCATTAGAGCCACAATGCTGTGGAAGCTTATTACTCCGACCAGCCACAGAGCTAACCAGGGTCGTAGAGTCATTGCTCCGGCCGGCTTAGATGCCATACAGTGCCGTTGGAAGCTTATTAGATGCGCTCCGGCTGGCCCAGGAGCCACACATGGCCGTAGGAAGCGCCATTTCCTGCCCTAGCCTGATGAAGACCCTTATAGAGGTCGAAACGTTGCAACAGGGCAGGAAAAACTATGTGCACCCTTAGATAAAGCCAAATTTGGCTAATTTTTTGAAAGGCCTTGACCCCATGACCTCTCCCCTAACCTTAACCACAACCCCATTCCTAAACTTAACCCTAACTGGGAAACCCACTTACCCCAACACTCCATTACGGTCTGACAGGCCGAATTTTTATGCTCTTGGGGGCCGGTGTGGCCAAGACAAGGGCGTGTGATGGCCCGTGCAATGGCTGGGGACCCCGTTGTAATGATGGGGAACCCATGCCCCAAACCCTAACCCAACCCTAACCCGCCAGTGCCTCACATGTCCACTAATTGTCGAGGCCGCACTGACCCCTCCATCCTATTATCATACAGAGTGACAAAAATGGACATAAATCTAGCTAAAAATGTAAAAACCTACTTACCTGCACACTCTGTATACTTACCTGGAACCGCCTGTAAAAAAGGAAAAAGAAATCCAACACAAAAGGCCAAAAAATAATTAGAAACATACTTACCGTAAGAAACCTGCAAAAAAGGACATTCAATCCATTTAATTAAAGTACAATATTACTTACCTGCATACTTACCTGTATGTTTAAACCTATTTGGACCAAGGATGGAAGCAAAAAAACATTAACAAGCAGTATTCTGCAAACCCAAACAGGGAGGAGCTGCTAGATTATAAAAGGAGATATGTTGGGACGTGCTCTCATTTGGAGGAAGGAAAGGATGAGACAAGTGTGGATGGATGGGAGTGATTGTGTGTACTGGGACTGAATGGGCGAACCCGGCCCGACCCGTGTGGCGAACTGAGGTTTGTAAGGGAAAGTAGTTTTATTGGATTGATCAGGGGGTGCCATTCAACGCGGGGGTGCCATATGCGTTTGCTCCAGCAGGCCATTAGAGCCACAATGCTGTGGAAGCTTATTACTCCGACCAGCCACAGAGCTAACCAGGGTCGTAGAGTCATTGCTCCGGCCGGCTTAGATGCCATACAGTGCCGTTGGAAGCTTATTAGATGCGCTCCGGCTGGCCCAGGAGCCACACATGGCCGTAGGAAGCGCCATTTCCTGCCCTAGCCTGATGAAGACCCTTATAGAGGTCGAAACGTTGCAACAGGGCAGGAAAAACTATGTGCACCCTTAGATAAAGCCAAATTTGGCTAATTTTTTGAAAGGCCTTGACCCCATGACCTCTCCCCTAACCTTAACCACAACCCCATTCCTAAACTTAACCCTAACTGGGAAACCCACTTACCCCAACACTCCATTACGGTCTGACAGGCCGAATTTTTATGCTCTTGGGGGCCGGTGTGGCCAAGACAAGGGCGTGTGATGGCCCGTGCAATGGCTGGGGACCCCGTTGTAATGATGGGGAACCCATGCCCCAAACCCTAACCCAACCCTAACCCGCCAGTGCCTCACATGTCCACTAATTGTCGAGGCCGCACTGACCCCTCCATCCTATTATCATACAGAGTGACAAAAATGGACATAAATCTAGCTAAAAATGTAAAAACCTACTTACCTGCACACTCTGTATACTTACCTGGAACCGCCTGTAAAAAAGGAAAAAGAAATCCAACACAAAAGGCCAAAAAATAATTAGAAACATACTTACCGTAAGAAACCTGCAAAAAAGGACATTCAATCCATTTAATTAAAGTACAATATTACTTACCTGCATACTTACCTGTATGTTTAAACCTATTTGGACCAAGGATGGAAGCAAAAAAACATTAACAAGCAGTATTCTGCAAACCCAAACAGGGAGGAGCTGCTAGATTATAAAAGGAGATATGTTGGGACGTGCTCTCATTTGGAGGAAGGAAAGGATGAGACAAGTGTGGATGGATGGGAGTGATTGTGTGTACTGGGACTGAATGGGCGAACCCGGCCCGACCCGTGTGGCGAACTGAGGTTTGTAAGGGAAAGTAGTTTTATTGGATTGATCAGGGGGTGCCATTCAACGCGGGGGTGCCATATGCGTTTGCTCCAGCAGGCCATTAGAGCCACAATGCTGTGGAAGCTTATTACTCCGACCAGCCACAGAGCTAACCAGGGTCGTAGAGTCATTGCTCCGGCCGGCTTAGATGCCATACAGTGCCGTTGGAAGCTTATTAGATGCGCTCCGGCTGGCCCAGGAGCCACACATGGCCGTAGGAAGCGCCATTTCCTGCCCTAGCCTGATGAAGACCCTTATAGAGGTCGAAACGTTGCAACAGGGCAGGAAAAACTATGTGCACCCTTAGATAAAGCCAAATTTGGCTAATTTTTTGAAAGGCCTTGACCCCATGACCTCTCCCCTAACCTTAACCACAACCCCATTCCTAAACTTAACCCTAACTGGGAAACCCACTTACCCCAACACTCCATTACGGTCTGACAGGCCGAATTTTTATGCTCTTGGGGGCCGGTGTGGCCAAGACAAGGGCGTGTGATGGCCCGTGCAATGGCTGGGGACCCCGTTGTAATGATGGGGAACCCATGCCCCAAACCCTAACCCAACCCTAACCCTAACCCTAACTCTAACCCTAACCCTAACCCTAACCCTAACCCTAACCCTAACCCTTTTATTTCCTTTTAACAGCTTTTAGATGCCTGGATTCACAAAACCTTATAAGGCATTTTTTAAGTACCCTGGATAGCTCCGGCCGCCGTGGCCCAGTGGAAAGCTCCCAGAGCTAGTGCGCGGTCGGCACAGGTTCAAACCCCGCCCGGGGATGAACACAAAATAACAAATCTAAGCCACTGGCCGACCGCGCGCGTGACCGCGATGACGGACCCCCCGGAAGAAAAGGGAGGGAGCCCGGGTTCATTTTAATTATTTTACTAAGTCTGTTTTTCATTTTATTGAGCGGAGGTGGTGTCTCTTAATCGGTTTTTATATTTACTTATTTAAGCTGCTATAAAACACTATTTATTTATGTATTTATTTATTTATTTTACTTTTTAACCCTTGAGAGACACAAAACACTTTAAATCACCTCCGCCTCTTTTACAAGAATAATAGATGGCACCTTATTTATTTATTTGTGTATTTATATTTTATATGCATGTTCTTTTACTATCTATTTTATTACTTATTTATTTATTTATTTATTAATTAACTCATTGGGAGGATTTTAGGACTTTTTACTTTGATCAGTGGGAGGAGAGGGGAAATGCAGCCCACAACGATGAGAAGGGATGATGGTTTTACGCCCCCAGGCAGCACTTATTTTACCTGTTTGTGCTTTTATACGTATATACCTTTTATTTAACCTGCTCTTATATTTATTATTTATTTATCTCTTGTATTTTATCGTTTTTATATATTGTGTGTTTTACTCCTTATTGCATGAAGCACTTTTACACAAACAGGGAAGCACTTATGCTTGGAGAAGGGGACCAACACCCACTCATTCTCAGGGTCGGACCACTCCAATTTTTACGCTGATTTTAATTAATTTATCCTTACCCTCCTAATCTTTTACTATTGCATGGTTTTATATTGTATTCTAATTTATATTTATATTTATGTATAAGTATTTATCCATTTTTTTTATATATGCATGTGGATGTGTGTGTGTACATACACATACATTCTTTTAACTATGTTATTTATGTATATATTTATTTATTTTATACTATATTTCATTATTTAATTTATTTATATTACACATAGGTATTTATTTATGCCATTTATTATTCTGTTTTTACCTGTCACTTTGCTTTGAACCCGGGCTCTCACTAGGGCGGGAGCAGTAATTTTACGGAATCCAGCTCTATTTTAGTAGACCACCGTGTGCCAGTGCTGCACAAACGTCTTGTACGCCCATAAGCATTCACACCACTCAACCTAACCCTAACCCTAACCCTAACCCTAACCCTAACCCATTGCAGCTTTTAGAAAAAATCCAAATTTACAAGATTTGTTAATTAGAGCCGCAATCAAACCCCTAGAAAACAAAACAAACAAAAAGGAACAAATATACAAACGGTTAAATTGGGTTAAAAATAAACACACACAAGAAGTGTACAAGACATGCCCATATGGCAGTCTAAAATCCAAAAATTGTGTATATTTACTTACCTGTAATCTATGTGGCTCTCTATACATTGGCGAAACGGGCAATCCTCTTTCCACCAGACTCTGGAGACACAAATACAATGTCCGGAGCCTGATGGAGACCAGGACCCCATTAGTGCAACACCTAAAACTGCACGGATGGGATTCAGTGCATGTTTCAGTATTACAGCAGAATCCCCATTGGACCGCCTCACAGAGAAGGAGACAGGAGAGGATCTGGATTTCCAGATTATCAACATTATGGCCTACAGGCCTCAATGAGAAGTGAGTGTTGGTTTGGGCCTTTGGCATTGATGGAGTGTGCACTGGGTTGCCAAGAGACTATGTCTCTACCGCAACCCGAACCCCAACCCAAACCTAACCCTAACCCTAACCCTAACTCTAACCCTAACCCTAACTCTAACCCTAACCCTAACCCTAACCCTGGTTTGAAAGAAACATTAGGTGAATCCCAACCTGGATCACCGCTGCCATCGTGTGGCCAAACAGATGCAACTGTATCTGCCATCCTGTGGCCAAACAGATGTAACTACATCTGACACAGATAATAATTAAGATAGCTTATAGAATGTATTCTTTTCAAAAAAACACAATAACAAATGGGAACAACTTTAATAAACTTTAATGTTTGGAGGAGGGTTTAACAACAAATAAATACATGTATTAAAATGAAAAACGGTTGACATCAGTTTAAAAGAGAATGCTTAATATTGTCTCTCTCTCATGCTGATGTATTTAAAATTTAAAACTCAATAAATTAGTTTTACTACTGTGTGTATGGAAATCATTTGTTAAAGGCTCAGTCTAACACAGGTAGATCTCCACCAATCGAGTGAGGCGATGCTGGGGATGGGGCATTCAACACATGGACGTCCCCTGGACAACCGATCCTCTCCTTCCGGTCATGCAGATTGCTGAGCTGAACCGGAAGTCCTACCTGCAGCTTGACCCCTTTCTTCTGATTTTCCAGAGAGAGAACACGCACGATTAACAAGACAGCCTGAAGAAGACTTATTATAAGTTGAAACGCGTTGCTAGAGATCTAGTTAATAATAATTAAAGCGTAGGAGATTAACCTAAACACCCAGGACTCCCAGGATAAGATAAGTATTTCATTTAAAGGTCATAGAACATTGTTTTGTGATATTGTTTGAAATACCTGTCTGACGCACCGGAAAAAAATGGACACGCAAGATGGCGAGTGGATTCTGGTCTCTCGCAAAAGACGGAGGAATCCTCCGCGATTCGCTCCGCAAGAGCAACAGCCACGCGAGAGGGGCTTTGGATGGCATCAACCGTGGCCGCCCAAACGTCCCTCCTATGCTGACGTTTTGGCCGGGCGTCACCGAGGCGATGCTGGCTTCGTGGTCGGTCCGGGCAATCGGCAGTATGGCGCTGTGGGACATACACTTTTGCCTCCGTTTCCTGATGACCGGTCACGCCCGGGTCGGATTCGTCCACGCAGTCCCAGGAGAGGACGGTGGGGAGACCGGCGCTATGCACCGGAATCGAGGCGCAGAGTGTTCAATGCGGCCTCGAGCGACGGCGCTGGGCCGCGGCCATTAATGGCCATGCGTTATGAGGAACGCTTACCCGAGGGGGCACACTGGAGTCGGCCCCACTTTAGTGCGACACGGTTGCCACGGCGATGGGTTGCGGGCCCGATGACACAGTGTGTCAACAACCAAAATGGCGGACGCGCCCGCCGACAACGAGCCGCAGGACAGCGCTCACGGTCTCGCTCCCGGGCCGCGCAGCAACGTCCTGTTCCACAGTTAAGCACTAACATGCGCACAAACACACACGCTCCAGGGTCATCTTTGCAGTGTAATCAAGCCCGCATCTCCCACTAAGACCACACAATCTTTGATAGAGGGCAATGCACAGTTCTGGGCTGTCAACACGATGATCATACTTAGAGATCATTATGAAGACAGCCTTAAGTTGGAGCTGGCTACGCTAAATAGCATGTGCTCTAATGATTGGCAGGCTCCTTGGCTGGTGGCCATCAAGTGGGCCAGACGCAGCTTGGGGAGAAGACTGCTTCCCCAAACTTTGGATGAAGTAGAGGGAACACTCCACTTCCAACTTGGAGTGACTCAGGACCCTGAGGTGACACAGGTGACCCCTCCCTCTCTTCCGTCAACATCAGGGGTAAGTATAAACACTGCACCAACCACGGCCCAGGTTTATTATAGTCACTCATCTGGTGAATCCCAACCCGGATCACCGCTGCCATCCTGTAGTGAATCAGATATTACCACATCTGACACAGATAGTGATGAGGATGAGCATGACTTCAGGGCCCGGTCCCCCCCTCATACTCTCTTACCCAAACCGAGGAGAGATAGAATTAGAGTACGCAGACTCCACCTTCCCGCCACATTGCCACAGGAGTCTGAAGATTGTGTAGGGGAGACACAACCGGAGACGGTGACACAGCAAGGTGACCTTATGTCACTTGAGGATGCACAGGAGGAGGTGACAGGAACAGCAGACCTGCTTTCCTTTCAGGAGGAGACTATTACTCCTATATCAACACCCTCCCGCATTCCCATCCGAGCCTCTCCACCTCTGAATTTGGGGTCCACTCCTGTCAAAGAAGGTCCACAGGTGAGACTCACTCGATTAAAAACTGCAACCCAGTCTTGTTTACAGTTGACTCCTGTTGCTGTGGACACAAGTGAGACTCCCTCCCTGGACCTAGTACGTGACAGCCAGACGTCGGTCTCAGATCTCGTCGCCATGACGTCGCAGCCCGAGAAGACCAGGCGACCTACTAGGCACATCAACTCAAATAGGAAACTGGTTGACTGGGACTTAACGGTGAGTAGGCAGTGGGTACTGATAGGAGACTCCAACCTCAACAGGATCCATTCGTTCCAGAATGACAACCTGCAAATTGACAGCTACCCGGGGGCCACGTTTAGACACGCAGAGGCCATCATCTCAAAGGCGGTAGCTCAGGTTACAGTTACCAAAGTTATTCTGGCGTTTGGCATTAACCATCGCACACAGGTGGTCGGCGTGACCTCTGTCAAACAAATGCAGGCGGCTATTAGAGCCACAAAGGGTAAGTTTCCGCAGGCAGAAATTTGGATCCCGGTAATCAACTTCTCGTCCTTACTCCCTGCTAAGGAGCAAGAGCAGCTAGTGCTCTTTAACAAACACATTATAAGTAATGTGAAACACCTGCCGGCACTTTCTAGTGACAAATTTCAAGTGGACAAAAAGGATCACATCCATTGGACCAGTGACACAGCGACGGCAATGCTCCAAAACTGGTGTGAGCATTTAAACTAATTAGCCCCGTTAGCCTGCCAATACAGGAGGGGACAAAAAATGTCTTGAATTTAACCAAGGAATTTAGACTTTCCACTCAACAATTTAATCTGCTGAACCGTGGGCTCACATTTATTCCTGTCCTAAATAGAGATCTGAAACAACAAAAAATACAGAGTAAACGGGACATGCAGGAATATCATAGGCGAATCAAATTGATCTCCTACTTTGAGAATGATAGAGCCTCGGTCCCTGTTCCTTTTACAGCGAAATCAAGCTGGAGTCCCCCTATGGGCTCCTTGCCGCCAGAGGTTGTGAAATTAATAGACACCAACCTCAAGGCCTTTAATAGGCATTTTAAACCGTATGTTGAGACTCCCAATGTGAGTAAAGAAGAGGCGAAAGCATTAAAGGAACTTCAGGACAATAGACATATCATTCTCAAACCAGCAGATAAAGGGAGTGTAGTGGTTATTCAAGATAGAGAACAATATCTGTGGGAAGGTCATAGACAACTAAATGATGGTAACTATTACAAAAAACTGGCAAAACCGATTTATACGGAAACAATCCCTCTGGTTATTAAAATTACTCAGACACTTTATGAAAAGAAATTCATTAATGCTAAACAGAGAAATTATTTGGTTGGCAGTGCTGAGCCCAGAGCGCGGAGATTTTATTTATTGCCAAAAATACATAAAGAACCATCCAAATGGAGCCTTCCTC
Source organism: Genypterus blacodes (assembly GCF_046128005.1). Taxonomy (NCBI): domain Eukaryota; kingdom Metazoa; phylum Chordata; class Actinopteri; order Ophidiiformes; family Ophidiidae; genus Genypterus; species Genypterus blacodes. The sequence goes on from NW_027466960.1 coordinate 43,415, forward strand.
ACATTATCCCTCCTGGCAGACCAATTGTTTCAGACTGTGGTAGTGAGACTTATTACACAGCTGAATATTTGGATCATTTCCTCAATCCTCTGTCCATCAAACACCCCTCATACGTAAAAGACACGTATGATTTCTTCCAGAAAATTAGAGCAATTACTATCCCAAAACAGGCTCTGTTGTTTACTATGGATGTAGATAGCCTTTATACTAATATAGACATTAAAGAGGGCTTATTAGCCATAAAAACTATCTTTAGTCAAAATCCAGATAAACACAGGCCTGACAAAGAACTTCTCCAACTATTAGAGATAAATCTAATTAGGAATGATTTTGAATTTAATGGAGAGTTCTATTTACAAATTAAAGGGACAGCTATGGGTAAAAAATTCGCACCCGCTTATGCGAACCTTTAATGGCTCAGTGGGAGGAGTCAGCCCTGGCGGTATGCAGGAAGAAACCCACTCAATATTACAGATATCTGGATGATATTTGGGGAATTTGGACTCATTCTCAAGAGGAATTTGAGGAGTTTTTGACCACTCTCAACCATCATAATCCCTCAATTAAACTCAAAGCAGTTACCAATTTGGAGAGAATTGACTTTTTAGACACAACCACCTATAAAGGTGTAAATTTTAATGAAACAAACAAATTGGACATTAAAGTATTCTTTAAGGAGACAGATACACATGCACTGCTCCACAAAACCAGCTTCCATCCAAAACATACATATGCTGGTTTAGTCAAATCCCAATTGTTGAGATTTCATCGTATTTGTACCCAAAAGAATGACTTTGAGGAAGCTACACGAATCCTTTTTGGAACACTTAGGAGCATAGGCTATAATAGAACATTTCTGAGGGGCATCTATAAGACTTTCTTACAAAGCAAGCCTCCTTCAGAACTCTCCCTCTTGCCATATACTTTAACGTATTCTACAGCTTCCACAAAGTGGGTCAGGGTGGTCAAAAATAATTTTCAAAAGATGATTAGCAAAGGACAGGCCCTCCAATCTCATAGGGTCATAGCGGCCTTTGGAAAAAACCCAAACTTGGAGAGTTTATTAATCAGAGCCACGGTAAGGCCAATACAAGATAAAATAAACAAAAAGGTACAAATTTATAAACAATTGACCTTTATTAAAAACAAATACACACAGGAAGTATATAAAACGTGCCCATATGGCAATATAAAATCCAAAAACTGTGTGTATTTACTTAAATGTATACAATGCGATGCCATGTACGTGGGAGAAACAGGAAATCAACTCTCCGTTAGACTCTGGAGGCATAAGTACAATGCACAGAGTAAATTTGACACCGAGAATCCATTAATCCTTCACCTGCGCTCGCATGGTTGGAGTTCTGCTTCTGTCTCTGTCTTACAGCAAAGCCCACACTGGTCTGTACCGCAGAGAAGGAGGCAGGAGAGAATATGGATCTCTCAACTCTCCACGTTATGGCCATCAGGCCTTAATGAGAGGTAGATTCTTGCTCTGGACTTGTGCAGTATTGATGGCCAGTGCTTTGGGTGATGATGAGATGTATGTCTCATCATTGCCCCTAACCCCAACCCCAACTCTAACCGTAACCCTAACCCTAACCCAGGTGATCATCAATTTACTTTGTCTTTGTAGCATGCTTTTTTATTTATTTTTTTTGATTATTATAATTCAATTTATTATTATTATCATTATTATCATTATTATCATTATTATTATTAATTGTTTTTTCCAATTTGTTACTATTATTACTATTTATTATTTAAATATCATTATTATTTACAACTTTATTTATTTATTATTATTTTCCAATGGTGGTGGGGGTGGTACTGGTGAAATACAGGAAGGGAGAGGCGAGGTGATAGGGTAAGGTTCAAGCACTTATTTCTGTTTTTTGATCTCCGTCATATTATTTATGTTTGTCTAATTATATCTGTAATGTATTTAATGTCTTTTTTCTTCTTTTATTCAATTTTCTTTCAATTTATATTTTTCTTGTGTTTACATATATTATTGCATGGTTTGGGCACTTATTGACGGCTTTGAAACAGAGCACTTTTTTGAACCTGGGGGAAGGAGAGAAAGTAACCCCCCATCCCATCAAAGAGAGTAAACAACACCCAATGTATCGCCTACCACTCCTGGGCATCAGATTGTTTCTGTTGATTATTATATTGTGTTATGTATGTTTTTTTTGTATATTTCCTTATTTTGATTGATCTCCATAGGTTCATTAATTATAGTTGTATTTGTTTTTTCTTGCGGGAGTTGAACCTGGGCTCTTACGAGTAGGGAAGTGTTTTTTTTTAGGGAATTGCTGATCTCCGTGCGCCAGCGCACCACAAGTGCTCAGGGCAACTAGAAGCACACTCAAACTCTATCTAACCCTAACCCTAACCCCCTAACTCTAACTCTAAACCTAACCCTAACCCTAACCCTTACCCTGCTGAGGATGTGACCGCACGAAAACCCACTCGCCACATTAAAACAAATAGGAAGACCGCAGACTGGGCCCTGTCGGTGAGTAGAAAGTGGCTTCTTATAGGTGATTCCAGCTTAGCTCGAATATCCTCATTCAAAAACGATAACCTCCAAATAGATGCCTATCCAGGCGCTACATTCAGGCATGCGGAAAGTATTGTCTCTAAGGCCATACGCTCATCACCAGCAACCAAGGTGATCTTATCATTCGGCAAAAATCATCGCTCACAAGCGACGGCGATAACGCCAATCACGGAAATGCAGGCAGCTCTGAGAGCTACAAAAAACAAATTTCCCAATGCAGAGATCCGGGTCCCAGGGATCAACTTCTCTGCGGCACTCCCTGCTAGAGAAAAAGAACAGTTAACACATTTAATTTAATGTGAAATACTCACCTGCATTACCTAGATCCAAATTTGACACTGAGATCAAGGACAAAATACACTGGACCAAGGACACAGCAACAGAAATGCTGAAGCACTGGTGCAGCTGTTTAAATTAGACATCCCCACAAGCCTGCCTATAAAGGAGGGGAAAAGAAATGTGATGAATCTGAGTGAGGACATAGTACTTACCTCTGATCAGCTCAGCCTACTGAGCAAAGGCCTCACATTCATCCCAGTTCTGAAATTGGATAACAAAAAACAAAAGTTACAAGGTAGATGGGATCTACAAAATGATCATAGGAGAATAAAACTTACCTCCTATTTTGAAAATGATAAAACCTCTCCTCCCCTTCCATTTATTTAAAACCCTAACACAAAAAACTGACTTTGAGGAAGCCAAAAAAATCCTTTTTGGGACTATTAAGAGCAGAGGCTATACCAGGACATTTATAAGGAGTATCTATGAGACTTTCTAACAAAGCAAGCCTCCGTCAGAGCTCTCCCTCGTGCCATATACTCTGACTTATTCTACAGCTTCCACAAAATTGGTCAGGGTGGTCAAAAGTAATTTTCAAAAGATTATGAGCAAAGGACAGGCACTCCAATCACATAGAGTAATAGTGGCCTTTAGGAAAAACACAAACTTGGAGAATTTATTAATCAGACCACGGTAAAGCCAATTCAGGGCAAAATAAACAAAAAAGAACAAATCTACAAAAAATGTACCTTTATTAAGAATAAATACACACAGGAAGTATACAAAACGTGCCCATATGGCAATATAAAATCCAAAAACTGTGTATTTACTTACATGTCAACAATGTGATTCAATGTACGTGGGAGAAACAGGAAATCAACTCTCCACTAGATAAATATAATGCCCAGGGTAAAAATGACACAGAGAACCCATTAATCCTTCACCTGCGCTCGTATGGGTGGAGCTCTGTTTATGTCTCGTTCTTACAGCAATGCCCACACTGGTCTGTACAGCAGAGAAGAAGGAATGACAGAATGTGGATCTCCCAACTCTCCACATTATGGCCATCAGGCCTTAATGAGAGGTAGGCTCTCGCTCTGGACTGGCAGTATGGATGGTCAGTGCTCTAGCTGATGATGAGACGTATGTTTCATAATTGCCCCTAACCCTAACACAAAATTGATTGACAATTTATACTATAAGCTTTAAATAACAGTCAAACCAGGGAGGGTCATTTTTGACCACAGAGGACAAAAGGTGGATGGCAATTGGGGGACATTACGAAGGTTAATCTGTCATGTCGATGGCTGAAGCGGGAGGAGCCATCAGGATAACAACACAAAACCTCACCCTAATCCTACATAAAGCCTTGATGAAGACAGAAGGTTTATCAATCTAATGCTTCATAACATCCCTTTGTGGCCTATGCATGTTTGCTCCCTTCATTCTTCAGTGTTGCATTGCCTCCACCTCCCTCCAATCATATTCATTTTTTCCCTTTAGCACTGCTACTGTACTGTTTATGTTGTACTCCCTCCATCTCTTCTTTTATCTCCTCCTCCCATCCTTTCTTCTGTCCCAGCTGCCCTTGATGCTGGCAGGCTGATTGCTGTTTCTCTTAGAGAGAGAGAGAGAGAGAGAGAGAGAAGGGAGGGGACAGAGTGAACGAGAGAGAGCGCCAGGAAAGACAGGAAAGAGAGTGTGTTTTGCTGAGTAGCAGTGCATGAGCATTAGCTCTCAGTAGCGCTCATACAGCAGCAGACAGTGTTTTGGTAGGGAGCCTGTAGGAAAATCTACAGGACCCTAAAGCCTCAAGCTTTAGCCCAGAATCCTGCCTTGCCTGGATCAATGCCCCATGGAACTCTGGGAGTTGCAGTCCTTCATAACTGGCTGGTAAAACGCAGAGAGAGAGAGAGAGAGAGAGAGAGAGAAACAGAGAGGATGATGCTAATGTGCCATGACAACTAGGTGCCTACAGTTAGAGGGAGAAAACGGTAAGTTTATCTGTTTGTGTTTGGTCATGATGATATTCTGTAAAATCTGTTTACCTACCTCATATTTACACACACAACCACCACCTACCCCCTCTCTGGTTGACATCTTTTCCTCTTCACTCTCTCTGTGTCTCTCTTCTGCTTTATATTCGCCCATCGCATCATGGTCATTTTTACTGTCTTAGCTATTACTGTATGATCTAACAACCCCCTCCATCTCCCTCTCTCTCTGTCCATCCCCCCCCCCCCCCCTCTCTCTCTCTCTCTCTGACAGTGCATTTTGCTTAAGCGCTTCAGTCTTCTGGGATTGAGCCTTGCTATCAGTGCATTTGTCTCATTAGAGAGAGAGAGACCATCCCCACCCAGTCAGAGAAGAAGCTAACTTATCAGTCTGAGACAGTGAAAAGGATTTTCAGGGTTTGAGTTTGTGGATCAACACATGACAACAATGTCTGCACCATAATACACAGCATTACACATCATGTGACTAAACAAACAATGAGAGAGTATAAAAATCTCTTATAAATGTCTGATATTAAGACAAGTACCACAGTACAGATAAAACACTAGACAAAGTAAGATGCTGTGGAGAATTAAAAACATCATTTTAAAGCAAAACTATAGATTTTGATCTGAAATTCTCATATCCACATGTACATACTTTACTTGTAGATCATGGTTAGGAGCTCTGTTTTCACTATGTAACACCGTTTACAAATTCAGAGATCAGTGTCAGCTGTCTGTATTTCTTCACCACCTGTTATATTATTATGTTATATATACACACAAGGACCACCGCCTGTTTCCTTAGCAGAGCCAGTCGTCCAGCCTGCTAGCTTCCTAGCTGTGTCTACTGTGTTTTGCTTCAACCATGTCTCTGGGAAAACACAGCAGCCCTGAGTGTTCCTTCTTCTCAGCTCATGCCGTTGGTTTACAAGGCTTAGGCTGCAGCCCGGCATGCTTACCCCACTTTGTCCCCTTCATCTCTCATCCAAGGGGCTCCTTCACATCTGCACATCTGTCAGTTGCCATGTGCAGGGGAAATCTGTCATGTTGCATTTCCATCTGATGTTTAAGACTTCCTATATACACAACTGTACTTTGCCGACACGTGTAAAGATGCTGTTCATGCACTCACAAAGTAGATGTTATGGTTGGATGTAGGTTAGATTTACACCAGTTACATAAATAGCTTGAGCAAAGGCTAAATTAATCAAGTATCAGTAATTGTAATGAAAACATTTACCTCATTATGTTTGTATTGTTTATCAAACAATATTCAAAAGGCCCAGATCATCCCCACTGACTGAGTGCAAGTCCAATGAAGGGAAAATTGGGTTCAGAGGTCACTTGGTCATTCTTTCTTTTAACTTGACTTCATTGATTTTCTTATTCTCTAAATCAAACAATACCTTTTCTTTTACGCCCCCCCCACCCCCCACACACACACACATACACACACAGTGTGTGTCTGCAGACTGAAGCAGCACATGTGTGTCTTTTTCGTTATGTTTGTTGTTGCTTTTCAGTCTGAGCGCTTTAATTGGTCAAACATTCATGAATTCATTTCATTCACTTTTTGTATTCACACTCATCACTGCAGAAAGTCTTTGTGATATGCATCTGTTGGTCTATGTGTACTGATAAACTAAATGCCAATGTTTTATTACATTACATTACATTATTTATATTTATAAATAGGATGTTGATGTTGATTTGTTATTCAATGATTATGATTTTAGATTACTTCTTTTACATTATTCAGTTAAGAGACAAATTATTTGATTTTAGGAATCTTCAGCTTTCAGTTTTTGGTTTGTGTTTTTTGCAGTAATTGCTGAAACATGTCTGCCGAGCTGGAGGAAACAGAAAACGTGTTTGGTAAGTAACACAAAGAGCTGAGATGTCCTAAAATGGCTGGTTACCCCTTTATCACTGAGCAGTGCAGGCTGCTGATTGGCCTACACAGAAATTTAATGGCTTAACAATAGTGGGACATAGACAGACTTAATCAGTTGCATTCAGAAAATTGAGAATTCAAATGTGAAATAGGAACATTATTACAATATTAATATGGGCAGATTAACAAATGTCCACATTTCGGACTTCAGTCTGACCAAACTCTTCTGATCACACAACTTTATTTTATATCTATATGGATTTCACAGGTTCGCTCAGTTAAACTAGGATGTTTATCAGTGTCACTTCGTTTCATTTAACAGATCTAAATTAACGAGTGCTCATTTTTCAATCTTTGGCTTAGATTTCATTTGATGAACACACATCAGTCATTCCAAGCTGATGGTGATAAAAAATAAACTACACAATGGGAGGAGTTTAACTCCTTAGTTGCTGCTGCTATTTGTCCAATCACACCTTTCATGCTTTTGGAATAATCAATTCACGGGGGAAGTGGGGAGGAGCCATCAACCAAGAGCTGTGGCACATTCCAACTGGGTCCTGTGTGTGTGTATTTGTGTGTGTGTGTGTATTTGTGTATTTGTGTGTGTCCACACTGCTGTGGTAGTGGTCAACTCATTTAATATTTGATGGTGAGTGCTAGCAGGAAGAAGAAGAGAGTGAGGTAAATTGCTAAAGTTGGTGATAAAATCAAAAGGTCAGAGTTCATAGAGTTGGCTGAGTCAGTCTGCTGAATCCTGAGTTTCTTGTTGCTTGGGGTGAAAGCAGGAAAATTGTTTGAATTACAGTAAGGAGGCATTCACTCAGGTCAGCTATAGTGCAATTATGCAGATCAGAATCATGACAACAATGAGCAACAATCAGCCACGTTTAGTTGGTTTCCTGAAGTCGCTACAGTGCTATCACATCCAACTAATTGGGTCTTGGCTTGCTGTGTTTGACAGCTTGTTGTCACATGGGAACAGAAGCTTCAGGTCTCAGACACGCCTACTTCACCTCCATGAAGTCTCTTTTGGGTGGAAACTGTCCACTCTCCTCACTTGTGGTTTAGTGTCTAGACTGCCCTGACTCATGTGAGCAGTCAGTCACTCGGCGCATTGGGATGCGACCACAGTTTCATTGTATCTGTCATTCTGTGCTCGTCTTGCAGACCTGAATGAGGCCATTCCAGAAACAGAACTACTGGACAACAGCATCCAGAAAGGGCGGGCCCAGCTGTCTGTCAAGGCACGACGGCACCGCCCCTCACGCTCCCGTTACCGTGACAGTGTGAGCTCCACAGAGGGAGATGACAGCCTGGACAGGAAGGTAGAGTTTGGTTTAAAACACAATCATTGTGTTCAGTCTCATTTGTGGATTTCTTAATTTTTCTTTAAAACAGCTGGGAGTTATGATGAAGGATACAAATTAATCAATAAGGAATTAATCAATGTGATTACTGTAGGTCAGTCCATTGGCCTCAGCACGCTCCCCCCTCCACCTGACCATGAGAGGCTCCTCCCCTTCTCCTGATTCGCTGCTGTCCACACGGAGTCCCGCCTTCTCCTTTGATGCTACACTGGTGAGACCAATCAGCTTAAGATAAAGGAAAAGGAGAGAATCACATAAAGGAAACAGAACTTTTCTTCTTGTTTGTTACTAATAATGAACGGTGAAAAAAACGAAACAAAGGAAACATTAAAAAACTTCAAAACACAGGGGAGGAAAATACACGGAAATGTTAGGCATTTAGTCCTACTTCACTTCCTGTTTACAATCTTCAGATGCGTAGATCACCAGAGAATGGAGGCTCGTCATTGGCTGCTCCCCCCCGAGGGCGGTACCGGCAGCTGACCAACACCACATCCCAGGAAGCCCTGGTAACGCCCATCAGCCCCCCATCCAAATCATGTGATCCCTCAGAATTTTCCCCAGTTTACCTGAGGAGGAGCCGCAGGCCTGACAGTGAAGGTAACACACACTAACACACACAAGACACACCTCAAGGAATTCAATGGTCCCATATTATTTGTGTGCGTGCGTGCGTGCGTGCGTGCGTGCGTGCGTGCGTGCGTGCGTACGTGCGTGCGTGCGTGCGTGCGTGCGTGCGTGCGTGCGTGCGTGCGTGCGTGCGTGCGTGCGTGCGTGCGTGCGTGCGTGCGTGCGTGTATGTGTGTGTGTTAGTGTTGGTATCTGATTCGAGTCGTGACACCAGCCCAGCTGATCCCAGCAGTCCCACTACTGTCATCTTTGACAAGAAGACCAAGAGACGCTTCCTGGACCTGGGGTGAGACACACACACACACAAATATTGTACTAGAAAGAAAGAAGAGAGTATGGACACTAGATAATAGAGGACAGTGGGACAGTCAATCAGGGGAGAATAGGAAGAGCGAATCAGCTGCTTAGTTAATTTAAAGCTAAACTAAGTTCAGGCAAGCTAATCAGTGTCCTGCCAAAGTAGACCCCACAAACAGACCAATGTGCCAGTGTGGCTGAGGAAAGAATTCATGTTGCTTCTGACGGAAGTGAATAAAGTGACTTGGAAGATGAAAACAAAATGATCTTGGGAACAGGGAATGTGTTTAGACTGGTTGCACCTCAAACCACATGGCAGGACGAGTTCACGTATGTGAACACATCTGTCTCTCTATTTCGAAATACAAGAAGAGGACCAGGAGGACAGTAGATACCGGCAGAATGGAAGGGAAGTCAAAAATAATTTGGAGGAGCAGCTTCATCTGATACTCATACAGCATATATACAGGCTAGTCATGGTCACAGGGGGCGGGGCATGTTCTGCATGTTAAATTAGTTTGTTAATCAAGTTTGACTTATGGAATTTACAAGGGCATTGAATTTAAGTGATAAATAGCATTCTGAACCAAAAATACAGATTCCATATTTGGAGGTATTCGGGCGAGGTTATGTGCTTTTGAGTGTTTGAAACTACTTTCATCATGAACAGTGGAGCGATGGACACAAAACACTCTCTCTAGTCTCTATAGGGTGAATCAGTGTGTGTCCTGGCCTGCTGTAGGAGTATATGGACCCTGGAGGGAGAAGGCTGAATGCCATGTAACCAATAAGCAGATCATTCACAGCATCTTCCACTGACCTGAGCAGTTTTTCTGTCCTTCTGTCTGCCTGTGTGTCCGTCTCCCTCAGGGTGACTCTCAGACGTTCTTATATCCGGGTGAGAAAGGAGAAATCCAACAGACTTTCTGTGGGCAGCAGGTTTGTTTACACCCAAACACACAGTAAAATCACACACATCACACAGCTTGCTGCCATACTCTACTGTGACAGATGTACAGATGTGTGACCTTTTGTCCTCAGGGAGCCATCAGAGAGTCCGTCCCGCTCCTCGGGCTCCTTTGTTCCGTTCTCCTGGTTCACTGATGGTCGAGGCTCTGTTTCCTCCCCTGGGACTCCACCCTGCTCTCCTAAGGTCCCCACTCTAAGATCCCCAAGACCTCGCAAGTCACATTCACAGGTACAGCAGCCGGGGACGTCTGAAGTTTGAGTTTCAAGTTTATAGCTTATATCTTCCAACTGCCATGAAATAAAATAAAACATCTCTCTTTCTCTCCATCTCAGGAGTCGGCTCTCAGTTTGGAGTTCTCTCCCCCTCATACCTCCTCCGTCTCTCCTCAAGTTGACTCGACGTCCTCACGCTCCTCACATCCATATCACACACTATCGCAGTCTTCTGATGAGGTTTAATCCTAACCAACACGCCCAGTGATCTATTCATTTAAAACAAAATCTTTTTACTATCGATTGATTTAATCTACAACACATTTTAGTTCTTCAAATCCAATTTCATTAACAACATACAGAATAAATCAGAAAGCATTATGGGTTCTATGGATCATCCCAAAACAGTGAAAGATTTAATGTGGTTGGATTTTTTTTTTTTTTTTTTTGTGCCATTTTACCAAACCTATTTGGATCTTTGGGACTAAAACATGTTCACAAAGATTTCCATGTTCACGTGTGTACAGATTTATTGATTACATGTGATTTAATATCAGGTTCTTCCATGATCATTTGGTTTCTAACCCAACTGAATAATGGTGTTCTGTGTCACTCTAACATGTTAAAAGTTGAACACAGCATCTCTTCCTCATCCTCTTCAGACCTTTGATGAGCCGACCTGCCTTGTGTCTTCGTGGACAACCCAGCAGGTCTGTCAGTGGCTGCAAGGACTCAACATGGAGCAGTACGTCCCAGAGTTCAGTGCCAGAGACATCGACGGACAGCAGCTCCTGCAGATGGACGGAAGCAAGTTGAAGGTACCAACGTCCAGCGAAGAAGAACAGTATAAAAAAGGACAATATTTGTCACATCTCTACATAGGACTAGATAGATAGATAGATAGATAGATAGATAGATAGATAGATAGATAGATAGATAATGACCAACTTCAGCTACAAATGATGCAAAACTGAGCCTCTTACCTGTCGGAACAATAACAAAATACACTTGTTTCAGTCTTTCGCGTCTGTGTTATGCAACAACACCCTCGTTTCTCACTCTACTCGTGGCTAAGGGTCAGTTATCGATACCTTACGTACACAGCGTCCTCTGCTGGTCAGGTGCTCCAACATAACAGAATCAACCTAACCTGCGAGCAAATGAATGAAATCGCACCGAAAATATCAGTAATATAACAAAAGATAACATAAGATAATCCTTTATTAGTTCCACAGTGGGGGAAATGTACAGTGTTACAACAGCAAAGTGGTGCAAACAATAAAGGGCAGGAAATTATGTATAAAGTCTCATGACAGTGTACAAGCAGTGTAAAACCTCGTTCTTCCTCACATTATCATCCTCTCCTGGTCTCCTTTTCTCCCCCTTAAGGGTCTGGGTGTGCTCAGTTCGTCGGATCGCAGTGCCCTGAAGCGTCGTATCAAAGACATTCACACTGCAGCGGAAAAGGAACGGAAAGCTCTCGACAAATTTGAGAAGCAGAAAGAGAAGCAGCGCAGGAAAGACCAGGAGCAGCGCAGAAACTGAGACCTGACACCAGAGGGAGAGTCTACAGAGGATGATGGAGGTCCTGGATGATTCAGGACCACTAAACACATAAACAAACAAAACTCTCAAATTTACAAAAACTTAGACTTAGTAATGCAGCGGTACTGTAATAATTAAGGATGAGTATTGTTTCAGACTCCAGTGCTAGAATAAATCATCTTGTTGTCAAAAATCAGAGCAGCTCGGTACTGCACCTGCACATCTGTTCATTGTATTGATCATTTACCTACGACATCATAGATCTGGTTCAGTGTTTCTGATGTTTACATACATGAACAAGCATAAACTTGCAAACATGACCGGCGGATGAGCCGGTGGAGGACGTGCAGCCGGAAAGGGACAAATCCACACAAAACTAATCAAGAAATTGGAGCAATACCGTTTTTAATGTAGAAGAAATAAGCAGCGAGATTTCTTTCATAGTAAAAAACTGTAAGAAACAAAAAATGAAATAAAAATGTGTGAGGATATTCAGTGATTTTTGTGTGTAAAGCTTCTTACTGATGTCGCAGTGAAGCCAAACTCAACTACAGGTGAAAACTCTGCGTCCATTTAAAGAGTGAAGTTAGAATGTGAACTTTACATGAGTACCAAAGACCAGCTGCAGAAGTTCTAAGGTCATTTGCCTCCTGAACTGTAGCTACGATCCTGACAGGCTCTGCCATCATGCAAGGCGGGGAGCCTAACCCTGACCTCTGACCTTATGACTGTGGAGGAATCTGATGTGGTGCTGGGTCGGGTGGAGCCCTCATCACAAAGCAGGACTCCCAGAGACCTGCATACACCTGAAGACAGGTTGGACAGATTTAAAACAAGTATCAGTTACAATAGTAAATAGTTACAAGAGTGTCAGTAATTTTAATCTGACCTCTGACCTCCACCCTTTACTAAGATGAACCTGGACTTATCTCTCTCTGTCTCAGGAATCGACTCGGTTTTGGGAAAAACTGTATTTTTGAAATGTTGATTCTTGAGTAGCAGAGCCACATTACCCCGTGAGTCATACAGTTTTTTTTTCCTGCAGTCATCAAGGGGAAAATCTCCCATGAAGCAACACTGTCATCTCCATGCCTGTTGCTCAACTCCAGAAACTTTCACTCGACTTCAAATGACTCAGCAATCTTCTCTCTTGTCAGAAATGTATATTTTTGATTTATTATTGATGAGATTTATTATCATGAGAGAATGAGACTGTAAACAGACTTTTCAAAAATGGCTTTATTGAAAATGTACAAAAAATATTTTGAATGCCCGCGAGACAATATACAAAACAGAAATAAATTAATGATTACAATGTAACAATGTGATAAATTAGGAATAAATATTAATAAATACAAAGTATTCAGGCTGTGATTTTGTCTTTTTTGTCTTGTTCTTATTTGCAGTTTGTTCTTCTTCACCTGTTATCAATAGAAAAGGTTCACCTTCTATGTCACACTTGGTTCTTCAGAATGTTGCTTCATAAAAAGCAGTAAGAAGGAAGAAAAGCTGTGAACACAAAGTGTGAGCAGGGCAAACATCAACATGTTGAGTCCTGCACACACACACACACACACACACACATTCCTGTCTTTTCAGATTCTGATTGCAGGGAACATTTGACTTTAACGTGCTCGCACACGCGCGCACACACACACACGTAACAAATGCAGTCTCACTTAGGGTCTCATCAATCTAGAAATATAAAATGAGTTTCGCAGTCACAGATGCATTCACACATTTCTGAGCTGTGGTGACTGTTGATGACATAAAGCATCAAATCAAATGAATGAGTGAAAGGAACCTCTGATGACTGCTCTGAATTGCAGGATACATTTCAGCCACAGGGTGGCAGCACAGTGACTTCTGTCAGGAGGTCAAGAATATCAAACATCCTGTCGATCATTCAGATGGTCGTTAATGCTTTGTTACTTTGGCTTTGCTGAAGTGCTGATGGTGGTTATTACAGAGTCGCTGCTCCTGCAGGCCTGTAGGTGGCGATGTGCCGCAGGCTGCGAATCAGGTCGTGGCAGAAGGAGCGGAGCTGCTGCAGCGTCACGTGGGCGGCCACCTGAATGTCATAGTTGCCATGGAGACGTGAGGCCAAGTCCGGACTCTGGTACTGCTCAGCAACCCCGCCGAGCTGTGTGAGCTCCTTTATCTGAAACACGCACACACATTACATTACATTACGAGCATTTGGCAGACGCTTTTATTCAAAGCGACTTACATTACATTACCACCCTTCGCAGAGGGGGGAGCAATTGAGGGTTCGGTGCCTTGCTCAGGGGCACCTCGGCAGGGGCTCGAACCGGCAGGGGCTCGAACCAGCGACCCTCCGGTTCCCAAGCGGAAGCGGAAGCTCTACCCACTGAGCTACTGCCTCACACACACAAGTATCACCAACTGAATGTATTAATTTGTTTTTCTTAGTTTTGTTCATTAGTTGTGTCAGTTTATTTTTTAAATGAGTTGACTTGCTCGTGCTCTGTGTGCGTTACCTTGCTGATGTGTGTGTTCAAGTCTCTCAGGTCGGCTCTCACGTCCGTCACCGCGCTCACTTTACTGCTCAGAACTCCCAGCAGCTCCTGGTGCAGCCTGACACCTGCAGACATGCGGCTCACACACTCTTCCTGAGGGCGGACACACACCCACACACACTCCATTGTTAATTCATATTTCTCACAATAAAAATAGGCTCAACGTTGCATTGTGTCAGAACCTAATCAGGTCGCTTCTTTAATGGGAGTTCACAATATGACGGGACACACACACACACACACACACACACACTGACCATTGTGAAGTGTTGGCTCAGAGGCTTGAGGATGGGTGCCGGGGGGATTCCTAGAGATCTCACCATCATCTGCAGGTTTGTTGGATGGCTGGAGGGGTCAAGGGTCAAACCCTGAGGAGAACAGAAAGTGGGTTATGTCATCCTGTGGTGTGCAGCCAATGGGAGAGGAGCAGCATGTTTTCTCTTTACCTCCATGGTGATGGCGGCTCTGTGCACAGCCGGGACTTCTCGCAGGATTTTCTCCACCAGGGTCTTGGCACGTTCCACCGTCTGTTGCAACGACGAGTCGACCGGTACGACGGGAGCCGATTGGACACAAAGTTTGAAAATGCAGCAGTGCAGCAGGGCAAAGACTGAGGGGAAGAGATCAATCAATAAGCAATACATTTCACTTTTCTTTCTCAATAGGTAATGGACATATTCAACAGCAGCTGATTGACCAGCTGTTCACCTCTGGCCCCACAGGTGGTAAACTATGATACTGAATTAAATGAAGAAGTGTCAGAATAAAGGAACAACACATTATTTTGTGTGTAACATAGTGGCAGAATAACCAAGATTTACCTGTCTGAAGGTTCATGCTGTCTGGCTGTGTGTGTGCGCCCGTCTGTCTCCATTTGCGCCACTTTGCGCGGTATTTAAGCGCACGCGGGCCTCTCGCGGGGTTTTCCATGGAAGGACAGGTTGTTAACGCATCACACAAAGTTCGTCAGTGCAGGATGACGAAGACGATGATGAACAGAACGATGACAGAGCAATGAAAGAAGTCAGGTTCTGAAGTTCTAGTCAGGAAACTGCGGCGGCACTTGTTGCTTCACAACGTGCAAAAAACCCGCACCGAGCGCGTCACGATGATGAAACGCATCAGTGCAGGATGACACGATGATGAAACGCATCGGTGCAGGATGAGTGACGACGAGGACGAGTCTTCATCACCGCAAACTAAAGCAATGAGGAAACTCGCCAATGAGGAAAGCGCAGGTGTGACACAGTAACATCCGCAGTAGGTTTCCACAGTAAAGGTCCTGAATATTTCACATTAAAACCACCAGAATTAAAGTAAAACATTGGAATTTTGTGTTTCAACGACCTCCGATGCCAAGAAACGGATGGGGCAGAGGAAGGAGATGAAGGCCCTCCGTACTCAACACTTCCACTCATGAAGTCAGTGAGCCTCTATGCTTCTTCATGCATGACGACGCTACTTTGATCTGCTTTAAAAAGAGGCTCAAGATATTAAAGTGCCTCCTGAACTCCTGTTCATACCTCAACCAAGTCCACAAACCCTTCCCAGTCCCCCATCAACTTGACCCTGCAGTCACAGCAGGACATTAATTGGCATCGTGGGTAAAAATGGACGACCTTGTTGGCGTGCGGTGAAACAATCCTTTGAGTATGAAGCTCATTGTGATGAAAACAAGACCTCAAAGATCTTAAACCTGTTTCACAATCACACCAATGAAGCTTTGATGGCATTACTGCCAGGCTTTTATTGTGAAAAACAAGCTGAAGCGTTCCAGGACGTTTATGTTGCCTAATCATGGACCATCAGTTGATCCAAAGGTTACAAACTGTTTACATGGACCAATGAAGACATTCATACTTCACTTGGAGTTGATAGAAGTCTAAAACAGTTTTCCTGTTCAAACTCACATTCACACTTCTTCTTCTTCTCCAATTTCATCTCAGTAGGGTTGTTTTTTTGTTTTTTTTTAAAGAAATCACAGCTGATGTCACCAAACATCTACACAAAAACAAGCTTTATTTTCCTTCTTTCATGCGAGAATTTCACTGTGCAGAAGAAAAACAGATGGATAATTGATCTACTGACACAAACACACATAAAGGACTTCCTGTCTACACAGGAAGCAGAGGAAAAAAGAGGCTCATGGGAAGCTGTCATCATCATCTTCTGCCATTTCTTTGGCAAACTCCAGATCCTGCTGCTCGCGTTCCCGACGCTCCTAAACACACAAACACAAAAGACTAAGATACTTTATTCTTGTCATGTTGCATGCAATTCACGAAATGGAACACAGACACAATGTGATCGGGACTCTGGACCTCCACTGTGGTTTACAGTGAGTGAGTGAGCATGAAGACTCACTCACCCTAACCCTGACCCCGACCTCTGTCAGGATCAAACCTCATGCTTCATCATCATCATCATCAAAGCTGGAGCCATACAGAGTGATTTGTAAATGAAATAATAACTGCTACCCTTTTTCCAAATCCATTGAACTGATCTGATTATCAAGTGGTTAATATGGGTCTATGTATTTATATGTTTATTATATATAAGTGGATTTAGTACCGAGAGAAAAGGGTTGTGGCGTCTTTGACTCTTTATTTAGTTGCAGCTAAGTTTGATCTTATTCTGCTCTTCTTCTGTTTACTTCCTCACTACAGAGGCAACAATAAAAGGAACAAAAGTCACTCAAGAGTTTCTTGAATTCAAAGCTTTCACTCTGGTGTGATGGCTTCACTTTCTGTATTGATCCCACTGATGGTTTTTGTGGGCGTGGCCTAAGTGATTTGATGTTTTAGCGTGTGTGACTTTACGTTACCTCTGCCGACTCCAGGTCTTTGTTGTAGGCCTTAGGAGGAAATCTCATTGCCTACACACACACACACACACACACACACACACACACACACACAAAGTTAAAGACCAGATGTTATAACGATCCATTTTATCTTCAATGCAGGAGCACAATGTGCGTGCGTGCGTGCGTGCATCTCACACCTTGACAGACATGTTGTGTATGTCCAGGCAGAAGGAGATCCTCTGGTGAAAAGCCAGCTGAGGCTCTCTGGTCCCATAAATGTCCATTGTCTCTTTGGACTGTACGAAACCTTTCTCATGGTTGATGCTAGCCTCAATCACGCCATCACGGATTGCCTAGAGGGAGACAGAGAGGGAAGGCAGATTTCCAGTGAACTGTGATCTCTTTCAGCACAACCCTCACAAGTCACAGTTCAATAAAACGGAAACCAGACAACATTTTCAATCAAATCCGTGAAACCAAACATGCATAACAATATGAACTCTGTGAAGCCGTCCTTCCTGCCTCTTCACCTTTCAACTCAGACCTAAAGTAACCAAAGCTCCAAGGTGGTGTGTGTGTGTGTGTGTGTGTGTGTCTTACTTTGGCCACAATGAACTCTGCATCCTCTGGACTGTCGAGTTGCAGCTTTTGAGCGATGTCGGCCAGTGAAATGCGAGAGTACGACAGGCTGATCATACGCACACCTGCACACAACACACAAATACACTTTATTGAGAACATACTAATGACCTCTGACACCACATGGCACATTCTGAGCAATCACAGCTCAGCTTGGTTTGTCTGTCCTCACCAGTCTTGATGACGTTGTGTCTCAGTCGGATGATGAGCGTGTACGTCCCATCAGTCTGAAACTTCTCTCCAAACTGCTCCAACACCTGGTTGAACTTGGCCAGGTTACCTGTTCTCACAGCTATACACACACACACACACAAACTACTGTTTTCCATTGTAAATGGTTGATGAAACTCAAGTGTTTGTTTGTGTGGGAGTGTTCACCTTGAGTGAGGAGGAAGTACGGCATAAGAGAGCGTTTGAGTGACGGCTGTCTGAACTGAAGCCTGTCGGGAATTTCTCCCAACAGAAGCTCAACCACAATCAGCAGCTTGTGGACCTGAGAGGAACAACAAAGGAGGTCAACACAGGATTCCATTACACACACACACACACACACACACACACACACACACACACACACACACACACACACACACACACACACACACACACACACACACACACACACACACACACACACACACACACACACACACACACACACACACACACACACACACACACACACACACACACACACACACACACACACACAGAGAGAGAGATAGAGAGGGAGGGAGAGGCAGAAAAAGAATGAGGAGGCCTGCAGGCCTGCCGAGCTGTGGCACTCAGGTGTAGGAGGAGTTCGGGGAGGACATGGAGAAGGGCTCTCGGCTTGCCTAAAAGAGATTGTGAACCTTTTGAGGGAGGAGGGAGGGAAGCCCCATCCACATATCTAGCAAAGGTTGCCAAGGGAGTCAAGAAGCTCCATGCTGGCAAGGCGCAGAGATGGAGGAGATGCTGAAGGCTCTGGACACTGTGGGGCTGTCTTGGCTGACATGCCTCTTCAGTGTGAAGTGGAAGTCGGACACAGTACATGTGATGTGACAGAATGGGGCAGCGGCCCCAGTTTTGTGTGTTGGGTGTGTTCCAATCACTGTGGCATCGCACTCTTTAGGCTCCCTGGAAAAGTTTACTCCAGGGGAAACAGAGGCGCCGATCTCTGTCGGAGTGTTCATTCAGAACTTCTTGGTCGGTAGAAATCTCTCTGGTGATAATGAAGTGGGTTTGGTGAGGAGCTCAGATCATCCGATTACCCTGCTGGGAGGGGACCCCGAGGGACAGACAGAACCCACTGGAGGTTTTATACAGGCCATCTGCCTGGGATGGATGGATGGATGGATGGACTCCCCACATACAAATAAACATTTCATGCTACCTGAAGTAGCCCTCACCGCATAAGAACCGTTTTGGTGTTGGGGTCATTTGAACTGAAGTGCATTTTTGTGATCTTTAAGTTTTGTTTTGGGAGACAAATCTGAGGAAATCTCATCAAATACATTTTGATATTTTGGGCTGTGTATATAATTTGAGTGAGGGCCATGTTTGTGTGTTTGTCAGTATGTTGTGCGTGAACAGACCGTCTGTTTGAATCCCACAGCAGTGTGCTGCGGAGCCTTTCTCAGAGCGTTGGTCAGAGTCCTCCTGGCCTCTGAATACTCCAGCTGGATGGCCTTAATACGTCCTAGAGGGGGCGACAACACACACGGAATGGCTTTGAAGCGAGCTAACAGAATACGGCGACAGAGTGGTTTGTGTGACTCTGCGGACCTCACCTGTGTAGTAGAGGTATCGGGCCCACTCGTTGTTGTTGGCCAGCTCTGGGAACACAGATTTGGACACCAGCTTCTCTGCCTGGTCGTAGAGGTTGAACTGCAGGTAGTTCCTTAGCAACAGGTTCAGCAGCACCGCCTGACCGTCTGCGTCGTGACGCAGGGTGGCCGTACGCAACCGAGTGTGGAGGAAACTGCACCAACACAGAAAATAGGGTCACAGAGGGAAACACACACATCTGACACCTGTTTGGAGACTTTGTTCTGCTTTGGTTCCCTGGTTGAGAACTGGGACGGACCTGTGTGTGTGTGTGTGTGTGTGTGTGTGTGTGTGTGTGTGTGTGTGTGTGTGTGTGTGTGTGTGCGCGCGCGTGCGCGTGCGAGACAGTACCTGCGGATGATGTCGAGCTGGTCGAGGAACTCGTACACTCGAGCGTGGTAATAGTAACACTTGGCAGCGACCAGATCAAGAGCTCTGCGGTTCTGAGAGCCAATTTTCTGCAAGAGCTCGTCTGAAACTTTCTGAGCCTAACAAACAAAAAACACGCATGAAATATGCAACTTCACACAATGACACAAAGTATTAAAGCAGCCGCACACACAGGCCCACCTCAGAGTATCTCTTGTTGTTGGTGAGGTGGACCACCAGGAGGAGCTGCAGGTAAGCCTCCACCTCAGGCAGCAGAGGGACGGACGCAGCCTTTCCTGTTCGAGGACGAAACTGGACCTCATTTTCTGCCACGTCCATGGGCTGAGAGACAGACAGGAATGATTTGAGTTATAAAGTTAAATCACACATCACTGCACATTTCATTCAAGGCTGAAGCTTCTTGTCACATGCAGATAGACGAAATAAAGCCCCCCCCCCCCCCACACACACACACACACACACACACTGTTTACCCAAGAACATCAACATCAAGCCCGTCACAGCAGCTGAATAAGGCTGAATAATTTGGATCATTTCAACTTTGGACACACGTTCCATCTGGCTGAGCATTGAGCTCTCATCTTCATCATCATCATCATCATCAGGGTTGGGCAAAACATTCCAGCAGCTGACTGTGGCACAACATATTGGCAGTGAAATGTGTTTTGGGTCTCACCTCCTCCAGGAAGCCCAACAGGAAGTCCCTTGCAGCCAAGTTGTTAGTGTAGAAACCGGCGATGGCTTTGTGCAGCACGTTGGCGTTGAGCCGGCGGCTGGTGGAGGGCAATGCTCGCAGAGCTCGCAGCACAAAGCGAGGCTCCTTTCCCGAAACCGCCTTTTCAATCTGCTTCACATGCTCCTTGATGTCTGAGGACAAAGACACAACAGAATAAGGACAGAAATAACTTAGAAAACAACAATATGTTGGATTTAAAAGGTCAATGTTGGTCTTTTGGAGCTACAGACATGAAGTTGTAATAATGCAGCCTCATTCTGGTATCTCTAATGGATCCTCAGCTCTCTAGTTCAATGTTAAGCTAGAAACTGGACTTGATCACGTGGTGGGTTTGTTTGCTAGCAGACTTCTGATTTGTTGCTAAAGAGTTTAACACAACATCAGCTGTTAGCAACGGAGCTAACAGGACAGCTATGTTAGCGCGTTTAGTTTGAACATGAGAACAACATCGAAGCAGTTTGTATAAACAGGTGAAAAGCATTAAAGCAGTTTATACAAACAGGTGAACAGCATTAACGCCGTTTGTACAAACAAATGAACAACATTGAAAGCAGTTTGTACAAACATGTTGAGAAAATGAGTCATGTTAGTCACTGCTAGTTAGCATTAGCGACAGGTTAACGTTAGAGCTCTCAGGTTAAGGGGCCTGTTTAGCTTCGTTCTGAGCTTTATTTGACTTTGAATCCTCGTAAGTTGAACTTCAATAAACGTTTTACCTTCCAGCGTGAGCGCGTCAAGCTCCTTAGCCGGCTTAGCTGCGTCCTCCTCCGGCATCTCCACATCCTGCGGCTCCGGCCCGCTGTCCTTCGGCTTGTCGGCTTTAGAGTCCTTGGCTCGGTCCGCTTTCTCGCGCCGCTTTGCCGCTGCGGTTTCCTTCATGGTTCGATCTGTGTTCGATTTGAAATGTTTTGCTAATTTAAAATTTCTTTATTCCGATTTTCAGAGTCGCACAGCAACAATGACTGGCAAATAAGGTAGGACGCGCAAAGCACTGTGGGTAGAGTAGCCCACGCTAGAGGATCTATGAATCTTCGAATATAAGACTCGACTAATGGATAACAGACGGCTCGATTCTCATCGTCCCAGGTTGTCAGTCTCTCTCAGCTCATTTGGATCCATGTCAGGTTTTCTACCTATCCCTGCCAATTACTCTAATAGTTCTATATTTACCTCAATTAATTTGTATTTATTTTCAACAAATCTGTAACTCTTCCAGTTTTACAATTGCCTCGTTTTTTTCAACTGAGCTGTAGAACTCTGGGTACTACTTTTATCCTGAGTAATCTGTATGTTATTTAAAATTAATAACCCCCCCCCCCCCCCCCCCCACCCCCCCACACACACACACACACACAAACACACACACACACTACAGGTTGAAGGCGTGACTGGGGGCGGGGCCTGTGCTGGTCTGCTCTCAGCTGATAAGGCTCAGTGTTCCTGTGTTCATGGTCCAGTTGGCACTTGAAGGTGAAGCAGAATGATTTTGTTCTTCCTTGTCTTCACAAACACCACGGGAGGAACAACTTAGCTCTTTTTTTCTCTTCTGTCTTTCATCGACTTGGACGTTCTGCTTGGACTTTGATAACCTGTGATTATTGATTGTCTGCTCTGTGGGAAGTGTTTTATGGTTCCAGTTAGTGTGTTTCGACCTGACTGAGTGAAAGTAAGGAAACTTTATTCAAACATATGTACATGACCAAATAAAGAAAGTAACTCATTGAACAGTGATTACCAGCAAATCAAAAACAATTAACAATAAAACGAAAGAACACAAGTACAAATTAAATAAATCGACATTATTATTTCTGCAGGAGAGTCACCTGATCGGGCTGCTCTTTGGCGTCAGGTCTTCAACTGACAATCTGGAGGCGCAGTGACCAGGACAGACAAAAGGAAGTCACAGGGAGGAAGAGGAGGAGTAGAGCAACACAATGCTGTCCTCCTCAACCACTGATAATAAAGTGGTTTACAAAGCCACACTGGAGCAGGGGGAGGAGTCCAGCCTTCGCCCTCTCCGTTCTGTCAGCACGATCACTTTAAATGATGGACCCTCGACCTCTACTCAACACGAGGCACCAACAAAGCCCACAGCTGTTGTGGATGGCAGCTCAGATTCAGGCGAGGAAACAACAGTGGTAGCACCAGGATCTGGTGGAAACAAGGAGGCATGCCTATGGCAGAAGAAGAGGGAGCAGGAGAAAGAGGAAGAGTGGGATGAGGACATGCAGGCGGTGGCCTCATCACCAGATGGACGCTACCTTAAGTTCAACATTGAGATCGGGAGAGGGTCCTTCAAAACCGTGTACCGAGGTCTGGACACAGAGACCACAGTTGAAGTGGCCTGGTGTGAGCTGCAGGTACACACACACACACACACACACACACACACACACACACACACACAAAAGAGGTGTTGGAGATGTGTTTGGTTTGAATCTCTCATCATCACATCGTCACAAACGTTTCTGCTGGGGTCCACATGAGGTCGGAATGTGTGTGTGAGGGTGTGCATGTGTGTGTAGGTCTATCTGACTGGATGATGGACTATGATGATGGATGATGAATGGATGACTTTGGTGACTGGCAGGCCACCTTAAAGACATTTTCAATACTTTGTTCCTCCCTTATGTGACACCTCCTTGTCTTCCTCTTTCTCTTTCTCTCCCTTTTCCTCCTCTTCCTCTCTCTTCTTCCTCCTGCAGACTCACTGTCTTTCTAAATCAGAACGTCAGCGTTTCAGCGAGGAGGTGGAGATGCTGAAGGGTCTGCAGCATCCAAACATTGTGCGTTTC
Source organism: Genypterus blacodes (assembly GCF_046128005.1). Classification (NCBI taxonomy): domain Eukaryota; kingdom Metazoa; phylum Chordata; class Actinopteri; order Ophidiiformes; family Ophidiidae; genus Genypterus; species Genypterus blacodes. The sequence goes on from NW_027466960.1 coordinate 66,893, forward strand.
TACGATTCATGGAAGTCAGCGCTTAAAGGCCCCAAGTGTACAGTGCTGGTGACGGAGCTCATGACATCAGGGACGCTCAAAACGTAATTTTCTCAGTTTCAGTTTTCTCCACCAATGAGCTTCTCTAGTTTTTAGTTTGTGTGACATTACCACCATTTGGCCATTTCTGAGCATTGATGTATGGACTCCAGGACTGTGAGGCCACACCCACTTACACATAAACAAAACATTTTCTACTAAAATGCAACCAATTACCAAGGGGGGGGGGGGGGGGGGGGGGGTATAATGTTGTTTATTTAGTTATTTTGATGTTCTAATAAATGTGTATTTTTTTAAATGATATACATGATATAAGTATTATTTATGATACAGGTGTGTTTCATGCACAGGTACCTGCGCAGGTTCCGTCAGATGAAACTGAAACTGCTGCAGCGCTGGAGCTTTCAGATCCTGAAGGGGCTTCACTTCCTGCACTCTCGCTGCCCCCCCATCCTGCACCGAGACCTCAAGTGTGACAATGTCTTCATCACCGGACCCTCTGCCTCTGTCAAAATCGGAGATCTGGGACTTGCCACACTCAAGAAGGCCTCATTTGCCAAGAGTGTCATTGGTAAAGAAACAAAGAAACAAACACACACACGCATGCACACACGTGCACACATCAACAATATCACCTGACCGGCATATTTACATGAATGCAATATCAATCACCTTCACCCATAACTTCCACCTAACAGCTCTGCCACTAACCCTAACCCTTCACACCCTGGTTACCTTGACATCGATGATCTAATTCTAACCTCAATAAGTCACGATGACTTCCCTAGCCCTAACCCTAACCCTAAGGTGTTCTTGAGTGCTTGACATAACCCATAAATCAAATGAATTATTATTATGTGGCTAACAGCTCAGGCTGTGTGTGTGTTCAGGAACCCCGGAGTTCATGGCTCCTGAGATGTATGAGGAAAAGTACGACGAGGCCGTGGACGTCTACGCCTTTGGCATGTGTATCCTGGAGATGGCAACGTCCGAATATCCATATGCCGAATGTCGGAACGCCGCACAGATCTACAGAAAGGTCTCCAATGTAAGGCCCAATCTGTGTGAGTGTGTGTGTCAGGTTCAGCCAAATGTAGCAGTGATAACATACTGTCTGTCTGTCTGTCTGTCTGTCTGTCTCTTTGTATATCTGTCTGCCCCCTCAGGGTGTGAAGCCAGAGAGTTTTTTCAAAGTAAAGGTCCCTGAGTTGAAGGAAATAATCGAGGGTTGCATCTGTACAGACAGCAATGAGAGGTACGATCCTGACCTGACCCTAATATGACCCTAATATGACCCTGATGTGACCCTGACAGAACAAACTATAAAACCTGAAATAATCTTGAATTTAAGACACAGTCCTACATTTTAGTTTGGCTTATGCGTGTAATATGGAAAAACAGTTATATTTAATATAATAATAATATATATTTATTTATATATTTAAGTATAAAAGAAAGACATTTGAAAATAAAGCATCATCTGCATCAGTGTCAAAATGCATGAAAGGTGTCATCGCTCTGCTTTGGGTGTGTGTGCTGATCCTGCAGGTTCACAGTTCAGGAGCTGCTTGATCACCACTTCTTCCAGGAGCAGCTGGGCGTGCATGTAGATCTGGCTGAGGATGACGACGGCACAAAGCTGGCGCTCAAACTGTGGCTGAGGATGGATGACAACAAGAAGTTGCACGGAAAATACAAAGACAACGACGCCATCGAGTTCCTGTTTGAACTCTCCAAAGATGTACCTGAGGAGGTGGCACAGGAAATGGTATCATAACATCATAACAGCTGGCATTTTGTAACGTTGTTGTTTTTAAATTAAAAAGTGAAAGACTCTATAAATAAAATATTAGGAATCTATAAAATGATCACATGAATCTCACAGTTGTGATTTGGTGCTAGATAAATAAAGTTGAATTTAATTGAGTTGAATTGGACCCTGAGCAGTGACTGCAGGTTTCCCTTTTATCAGGCAGTGGATGAGTTCAGCCTTATATGGACGCATGATTAAGTCTTCGTCGCCATGAGAGACTCTTTCTTCTGAAGAACTCATTTGTTCTTCTGATAAAGAGAACTGAAAACATTCTGTCTCTCTTTCTCTCTCAGGTTGTGTTGGGTTTTATTTGTGAAGCTGATTTTAAATTGGTTGCTAAGGCGATCAGACATCGGGTCACAGTGGTAAAGCGCCAGCGGGAGAAGCAGCGCTGCATGGTGGAGGAATCGCTCACACGCAGGAGTGAAGCTGTCAAACAGGAGCAGGCTGAGCCTAACTCTGTCAATGAAGGAGCTGAGCCTAAGGTTCCTGATGTTCCCACTCTCACTGCTAGCAAACTGACAAATCAGGTAAACAAAGTCAAAGCTGGACTGAATTATGAGTCGGCATTCGTTTCTGAGCACCTGTGTGTTCCTGTTTCCCGATTTTTTTTTATCAGTAATGAATGAAATAAGTATGAATGAAAAACCTTTACTGATAGACTGAAACTTTATCAGGAATCACCCGACTCCACCTGCACACAGGCCCCGCCCACAGGAAGCATGATGTCACTGTCAAAAGAGACCCAAGTGGATTCTGGGATCAGCAGCATCATCAGGAAAGAGGGGGAAACAAAACACACATCCCACTCCTCTGCTATATGTAAGAGAACACACACACACACACATAGAAACACAGACACACAAAAATAATTAATACACATGCACACACAAGAACAGGTTCTCTCAAGCACGTCTTGATACCACTTGAACACATCAGCAGTGATGGTCCTGCAGGGGATCATCAGACACCCCGACCCAACTGAAACCAGGCAGGGCGATAAGGCCCCACGGTTCAATTCACAACCACTTTGATGACAACCTGCGACCTCTATGATGTCACTGATGGCGTGGTTACTATGCAGCCCTCTTCAGACCACCATCCTCCATCTACATCTGAATGTGGTCACTGTAACCCAGTGGCTTCTCCTTGCCTTGAGTCAGGCAATGGCAGGCCTCTCTGGACTGCCTTGCTTGCTCTGGGTGATGCTTTGCAGTCATCACCAGGTCATGAAGCAGCTTGGGTTGTGCTCCAGGGATCCTCTTGTCTGGCACAGTGGACATGTGCATGTGGTGGCTTTACCCTAGCAGAGGTTGAAAGGGACCTGGACTTTTATGTCTTTAAGCTGTCAAAAGTTTTGGTGTCCTTCTGTCTCCTGGCACTAATGTTGTGGTCACAGTTAAGTAGCCCATGAATAGATGTAGGTTTTATATCTAACACCCATGAAGGCCCTGATGGGAGGCTACCACACACCAGACTTGTTAACAGATTCTCTGATTTCCCTTATCAAGCTGATGTCACAGAGATTTTGCTGCTTCACTCTCAGAATGAAGCAGGTTAGTAGTCTAGAATGAGGTCTTGCCTGGAACATGGTCCAGAGTCCAGTGTAGGCCTGGCCCCTCCCATGTCTTATCAGGTACCACCTGGGCGTCGCACCACCTAAAGGATTTCATTTTAGCCTGATGGATCTTCATCATTACTCTGTTAGTTTAGGTTTGTTTTTATGTATAACCCCCCCCCCCCCCCCCCCTCTCTCTCTGTCTCTCTGTCTCTCTCTCTCACACACACACACACACACACACACACACACACACACACATTTAGTGTGTTTTCAGCAATTCAGACTTAACGATTTTAAACTGATGATCCTGTTTCATTCACGCATGTACACAAACAAATAAATATGCAAACAGATAAAGTCTACACACATATACATCTTTGTACACCTGCACACATTTGTGTGTCTGTGCAGAGTCTCAGTTGGAGAAATTAACCATATCATGTTGCCATGACAGCAGACGGACATATGGACAGCAGTGATATCACTCAGCATGTTGAAGCCAAGGTCCCTTCTGTCACTGAACCGGCTAAACTGTCTTCATCTACTCAAGAAATCCCTCATCATCAGGCTCTGAGTCATCCAACCACACTTGTAGCCGAGACCCCGCCCCTTCCTGTGCTCTGCTTCCCCTCGGTAAGTCTGACAGACAGACAGACAGGCAGGCAGACGGCCAGGCATTTTACACCCTAAACATCAGCACGTATCCTGCTCATCTAAATCCTGGTTGGATCTCAATAGATTGTTGTTGTTACATTAGCATGTTGGAGTAATGTTCTCACCAATTGTCTTGTCATGTTTTATAACTTCAAGTATAAAGGAGATGTTTAAAATAATGGTGAAAAATGTACATTAATCAAAAACCAAAGAGATAGAGTACTTAGTGTCTTCCAGAAAGTAAAGTTTAACCTCCTAGGTGTCTGACACTTGGGTTAGGGTTGAGTTAGGGTTAGACACTTCTGTACTGGCTGAAACTGCACTCCTGTAGCGTAAAGACAAGTTTGATGTTCCAGGGACACTTAAGGAATGAGAGTGGGTGGAGCATGAAGAGGAGGAGGATCCATGTGTCCCCACTGTGTACATCACCTTTACACTGAGCAAGGCGAGGTGTGTAAGAACAGAGACATTCTGCTCCGTACACATACACACACCATCATTTGTGTCTCTCCTCTCCAGAGCATTGCTGTTTCCCATAATGCTGAGCGACCATTATCAGAATCAGTCAGTGGATTTATTTCCCCTGTTGATAGGTAATTCACACACACACACACACACACACACACACACACACACACACACACACACACACTCTGGGTATAACCTTTTCACCTTGTTATGTCTCATTACTTCCTCTCCAGCTACGCCTCTGATGTGACCTCAAGCTTGAGTGACAGCTATGATGGCCAGTCAGACAGAGGCAAAAAGGAAGAAACCAAACGACCACCAACCAAACAGTTCAGGAGAAGAGCAAAGGCCCGCCTCCGAATCACAGGGGTGAAACCTTGTCTGCCTGTCTGTCTGTTGGTCTCTCTGGCTGTCTGTCTCTGTGCTGGTCTGTCTCTTTGTGCATTTCTGTCTGTCTCGCTGCTCTCTTGTCTGTTCTTGTACCTTCTGTGTGACGCTCTGTAGCTCTGTCTGCCTTTAGGCATGTCTGTCTTTGAGATGATCAGAAAAATCTCATGATCTATTTAAGTATGAAAAGGTGTATGTTTTGTGTGTGTGTGTGTGTGTGTGTGTGTGCGTGTGTGTGTGTGTGTAGCTGTCAGATGTGGGGGACAGGGTGGTGGAGTGTCAGCTGCAGACTCACAACAGTAAGATGGTGACATTCAAGTTTGACCTAGATGGAGACAATCCTGAAGACATTGCTTCTGTTATGGTAAGGACAAAACAAACATCATAACTCTCAAAGGGCTTCACAGACCCACAACATCAAAGCTCTCTATGAAACTATATGAAACTGGTACAAGGATAATCTGCCTCTTGTGGCCTCTTAAATAAAAACAAAAGTCTCGATAACTTGTGGTGTGTGTGTTTGTGTGTGCAGGTCCACAGAGACTTCATCCTGCCGACTGAGCAGGAAAGCTTCATCTTCCGCATATGTGACATCATCAAAAGGGTTGAGTGCATGATGCATCCACAACAGCCAACCACAGCAGCCAATGCTGAGAGGCTGTTACATCTGTCAGCCTCAGAAGAGCCCCAGGTGAGAGTCAGCAACTGTTAGTGCGTGTGTGTGTTGGGGGGGGGGCCTGCACCCCTAACCCTTTGCAAACGTTGGATGTGATATCGGGCTCAACAAATTAACTAAACTAATTTGATTTGATTTTCACTTTTTCTGTCACACTCTATCCAGAGTCTCTCCAGAACGTTCTCCTCATCCTCCCTGCCTGGTAAGGATGGACAGACAGTTAAGGACAGCTGGACAACTGATTGATTAAATGATTGATTGGTTGATTTTATCTCAGATTATGCAGATGTTGATTCTCCGTCACCTAAGAGTGGAGACTTCTACATTGATTACATTGATCCTGAAGCCACTCCCACTGTCAGGTCCCTGAGGTCTCAGTCCTTCCACACCTCAACAGGTACACACACACACACACACACAATTATAATTTAGAGTTTGTCACTGTTGTGTAAATATATATATAGGAAATGTATACTCACTCACTTTTACTGATACTCACTGTGACTGATATTAATCAATTAATCAATCAATTTAACATGCATGTGAGTCTGTCACAGTCTTTGTTTCTCTCTCTTAGGCTCCGCCCACTTCCTGTCAGACTCAGGTCTTCCAGTCTCACAACTCCCCCCCCCTGTTCAGTATCTCCTCCCCTCCCCTCCTCTCTCTCCCTACACCTCTGCACAAAGTGCTCATGGCCTTCCCCAGGCCCTCAGCAACACAAGCCTTCACACCACCTCCTCCTCCTCACCCCCTCCTCATTGGCCATCTCCTGACGAGCCCCTTTTCTCTCTGGCCAATGTGCTATCTTTGGCCATGTGTGTGGCCCATTCTTTCATGCCCTCCACTGCGACCTCAAACCAGGGCTTTCACGCTCACCAGCAGGGTTCTCCAGCTTTACCTGTCCCTCAGGGCCCACTATCTCCACCAGCGTCGCCACTCCTCACCCCTAAGCTCCGCCCCCAGAGTCACAGCTTCTCCTCAGCACCAGTGATGTCAGTCTCCAGCTCCTCAGCTAGCCTAACCAATGCACAGGCCAAATTCCATCAGGGGGTGCTGCCGTGCACAATGGACACAACACAGGTAGGAGGGTTGGGGGGCAGACTTGGGCTGGGATCAGAAAGAGAGCAGGGATTTTCTCTGTAACCACCAATAAAATGTTTTAAATTCCACAAGTGGGAAAGTTCAGTGGTTTGAAGATTGATGGTCAGCAGATTCATTCATTCATGTATTATTTGTTCATTTAGTCACTCGCATATCCCTTCTTTGTTTCTTTCTTTTCTTTGTTTCTTTCTTTCTTTCTTTCTTTCTTTCTTTCTTTCTTTCTTTCTTTCTATTTTTCAGCCAATGCTGCTAAAGAAAGGCTCTGCTCTGCCCCCTCATGGTAAGATCATGTTATTTCCACATAACATTGCAAGAGATTTGTCACTTCTTCAACATAATGTGACTCCACAGCTTGGACCAGCAGCACCAGTCTGCCCAGTACTCCCAGTTCTGATGGAGATCTTTGTGATTCTTTGAGCTCTTCTTCCATCACCTGCCCTTCTTCCTCAGTTCCTCCAAACAGCACAGTGAGATAGACACAAGCACAGAAGTGTTATAGATTGATTGATTGATCGTGAAATGTACAACATTTGATAGACAAAAAACAACCAATCAAATAAAAACTTAAAATCTTGTTTTCACCTTATTGTGATGGTGAGGATGATGATGATGTTGAGGATGATGATGATGATGGTGAGGATGATGATGGTGAGAATGATGATGATGGTGAGGGTGATGATAATGGTGAGGATGATGATGCTGGTGAGGAAGATGGTGAGGATGAGGATGATGATGATAATGGTGAGAATGATGGTGAGGATGATGATAATGGTGAGGATGATGATGGTGAGGATGCTGTTCTGATAGTGTTGTTGATGATGATTTTATTTTTCATTCCTTAATTTTTTCCTCAACAGGTTTCCTCCCTGGTCTCTCAACCTGCCATGTCACCAAAAGTGTCCCCCTTGTCAGAGAGTAAGCCATTCCTGTCTGTCTTTCTGTCTGTCTCTGCTGTGTGTCTCTCTCCCTCAATTCTCTCTCTCCCTCTCTCTCTCTCTGTAGCTAAAACTGTTTCCACAGTTGGCCGTTTCCAGATAACACCAACTAAAGAAATTCTCGCCATCTGTCGGCCGAACCCTCGTCCACACCGCCAGGCCACACCCCTTGCTCACTCACTCCCTCCTTCTCTGGAGAGCCAAATAAAGAGCAGTACTGAAGAACAGATCAGCATCAACACTGTGAGTCACCTAACAGGAAACTTTCTGGGTCACCATGACAACCTTAGAGGATGCCTGGGAGGAAGAGAGGAAGAGAGGAGGAGGTCAGTGGGTCTGAGGCGTGTCAGTGTGTGGGAGGGGCCAGCAGGCAGCAGTTTCAGCCAAGCGTTGAGCCATTCGGTCTTAATTAGCTCAGACGACTCTGACAGCGACCATGAAGACTTGTGGGAGGAGCTACAGGAACTACGTGAGAGGTACATCGCACTATGACGTCCTCTAGTCAGAGACACCAGCAGGCCTGTTGTCTTCAAGTTATCCATCAGCATCAGATTGTTTCACAACTTGAGACGTAATGTAAATAATGAGGGATTCTTAACTTTGCCCATTTTTCTGAAGAATGGTTGTAAGTCCGTAAGGAAGCATGAAGTTTGTCTATCTGACCCCGCCCCCTCTCACAGACACCTGTCCGAGGTGCAGAACATGCAAACCATTCAGAAGAGAGAGATTGAGGAGTTGTACGGGAGGATGGGTAAAGTCCCACCCCCAGGTATCGTCTCACCGGCTGCAATGCTCAACCAACGCCGACGACGACTGTCCAAGACCGGAAACCACCCCCCCTTTCGCAAAACCAGCCTGCAAAGATTGGATATAGTGCCCCCTACTGGTAACTTTTAAATTTAATTTTGTTGTACTGCTTCGTAGAAAAACAATAAAGGCATTCTAAGAGGAATGCGCCATGCAGGTGGGTCGACATTTTGTTGTGTTTTGTGTTTGTGTGTGTGTGTGTCTTTCTTGTGACCTGAAGTTCTTTTGCCCACCTATGTTGAACGCACTTATTGGAAGTCGCTTTGGATAAAAGCGTCTGCTAAACGACTGTAATGTAATGTAATGTATGTGTGGGTCAGGTATCAGGACCTCCATCAACAACAGCAGCAGTGGATCTCTGGAGAGGTCAGGAAAGGGTGTGACCTTTGCCCCTGAACACAGTCACATGGTGAGCATGTTTCTGTAACTGTACTGTGTCAATTGCAAATTGTACAAATATTGGACTAATCCATTTCCAATACAAATAGAATACCATATAAACTAATGCTATATTAAGTTATGAGTTTTATATCCCTAACTCAGGAGGCAGACAGAATCGTGATTGGTCGGTCTGGAGAGTGTGTGTTTTCCTGTCTTGTCTTCTTTTTGTCACGTGATGTCACTGATCTGCTTCTTTATCCAGCGAGCTGACGGGTCCATGCCAGAATCTTTCTGTTCCACTCCACTCTCCTCCAATCAGCATACATAAACAAAATCAATGATGATGAAAGACTGACTCTCTCTCTCTCTCTCTCTCTCTCTCTCTCTCTCTCTCTCTCTCTCTCTCTCTCTCTCTCACACACACACACACGCACACACACACACACACACACACACACGCTTCACTCAACCTGCAGAAATACTCCTCCTCCTCATCATCATGGACTAAGTTTATATTTTGATCCATTCAGCACTGAGCTGCACTTTGATCATCTGAAAATGTTTCAACGTTTTTACTATTTAGATGAATCCAGTCGATTGGTTTGAAGACATTTTCTTTTTGAAATACTTTGCTTTGTTTCAGATGTTGAATGGAATGAGTCACTCAGATTTCTGTGCTTCAGAAACGTTTTCATGCACATTTGCGTCAGATTCAGCAAAAGCTTGTTGTTGTTAGGAGAAATTAATTTAAAGAGCAACACATTCGTCCTTTCACTTCAAACAGGATGATGAACATTTGGTGCCTGAACCTTTTACTTTCCACTAAAAGAAGGGTGTCTGTCCAGACTTTGACCGGAGGCCATCAGGCATCTCCAGACGTGAAGACTGAAATACATAACACAAATCACCAGATGGAGTCTCACATCTGTCCAGTTTAGTTCTATGTAACATCTGGCATCATTCATTCATATAACAAACCAATCTCACAATTGAATGAATTCATCCTTATTGACGAAGCTTTTAATGACTGTTGTATTTAATGAAAACATTTGATGCTTCATTTTGATTGATTTAATGGTGTGATGTGATCAATCAAACACAGACCATAACACTTTGTTTCACTTTAATAAAGGAAATAATTTTGGATGTGATCTCTCTCTTTCTCTCCAACAATCTTTTCTTTCTGAACTCATTTTTAATAGCTTGATCATAAAAGTGAGCTCTTATTTAAATTTTCATTCAGCAGGATTTGCGTGTAGAAATACTGTAGTTTGAGGACACAAACCAAATTATTTTTTTCTTTGTTGTTTTACGTGGAATGAGCTTGCTTTGTTTCGGTGATTTCAGGAATTGCGGAGCTGAAAAATAGCCACTTGTGCTGAGAAAAGCACATACAAAGCTGTAAAGAGACGATTGAGCCACCCGCAAACATCACAATACATCACATTACATCACATCAAACACCACAGCGTCTGACTCTGAGAGAAACCATCAATACTGAAATGAGTCTTAAAGTGCTGATGTCCACTCACATGTTGTAGCATCAGTGTTGTCATATAAGCTTTTGGCCTGCAGGGGGCAGCAGATTTACAGGATAGTTTACTGTCTCACTTGCGAATGAGGTCATGACTCCCTGTACTGAGTGTTCTTTCTTTCTTTCTTTCTTTCTTTCTTTCTTTCCTTCTTTCTTTCTTTCTTTCTTTCTTTCTTTCTTTCTTTCTGAACTGGTTGTACAGTTAGTCGTTCTGACTTTGCTTTTGTTGAAGTAAAAAGTGAATCAATTGGTTATCTGTATTCGACTTCTTCCACAGTGGAAACACTCAGTAAAACAGTGAAACAGGAAATAAAGTCAGACGGGAAGAGGAAGGCAAGCTGAGACTGGCAGCGCGGGGGCGGGTAGAGAGAGAGAGAGAGAGAGAGAGAGAGAGAGAGAGAGAGAGAGAGAAACCTGTTTGTGTGACTTGGGGCTCGCCCCTTCAAGAGCAGAAGAAAAAAACAAACAGCAGGATTGTTGGTTCAAATCCTCAGCACAGGTAAAATATCTATCTATCTATCTATCTATCTATCTATCTATCTATCTATCTATCTATCTATCTATCTATCTATCTATCTATCTATCTATCTATCTGTCTGTCTATCTGTCTATCTGTCTAATTAAGCAACAGTGTAAACTTTTTCAGGCTTTTGGTTGTCGCTTTGGAATTGTGTGTGTGTGTGTGTGAGTGTGTGTGTGTGTGTGTTTGCTGTCAACAGAAAGAGTGAAATGTGTTGTAGTTTGTGTTAAATGTCTGTGACTAATAACTAGAATAACCTGACAGACCTTCAAAATAAAAGCATAATTATAACATAGGAATAATAATAATATCTAAACTGATTTATTTAACTTTTATTTTTTTAGTGTAAAGTCATAATCCTCAACCACAACAGTAATTGTTTATGTTACGTAAAATATATAGCAAAGTTGATCCTGGTTGAACATCTTTGATTAGAATGTTCACATTTAGATGATTCCTGAGGTTTTGTCTTCATCATCTCTTCTAACCCTAACCCTAACCCTAACCCTATTTGATATTTTATAACCTCAGATCTTTTATTTTGAAGATGAAGTCTCCAGACTGTAAAGTCACATACTGTTAATATTAAGTCTTATTGTTTACTTTGACTCATTACACAGTTCTATCATGATAATTATTAATCATTAGAACGATAACAAATGCCACATGGACCACTAACTCATCCACTCATCAGGCTAAACTCGGTAGCCCATATCTTCCCCTCTTCCTCTTCCTCCTCCCAGGACAGACAGGCTCATATTCCCTCTGTGTGTTCTGGTTCTGTTCTTCCTGATTGGATTCATGCACCATGAAGGGGCAGCGTTCCTCTGATATCTTTCATATCAGCGTGACGAGCAGGGACAAGCCTGAAAGTCCAAAGTCCCCAGAGGAGAAACTCCATCCTGCACCCTGAAGTCACATTATGGGAGTCTCCCTCTGATATTCCTGCAGTTTCTTGTTTCCTTCACTTGTTAAGGACTTTACACTTATACTCTTTTAAGGGGATTTTTTTTTGAGTTACTTGTTATATTTAATAATAGGGAGTTTTGTTCTTACACGTTAAGGTTAATAGTCACTATTTCATTAAGAGAGTAGCTTGGCTGCAGCTTAACTACTTTCATTCACGAGTAGCTTGTAGTTTACTAATTCCACTTCCTCTGTTTAATGATTGACAAGTTCTTATGCAAAGGGTGGATGAAAGCTTTAAGATCTGTGTGTTTGTGTTTGTGTGTATGTGTGTGTGTGTGTGGTTTATGATAGGACAGCATTCCAGCCTGTCAGGGTGGGTGTGGCATGGCAAAGAGAAATGAGAGAGAGACAGAGAGAGAGAGACATAGAGAGAGAGAGAGAGAGAGAGAGAGAGAGAGAGAGAGAGAGAGAGAGAGAGAGAGAGAGAGAGAGGAGAGAGATTGAGAGGGAGAGAGAGAGAGGAGAGAGATTGAGAGGGAGAGAGAATGCACATTCCAGTATGAGCACACACACACACGCACATACACCTGAGGCAGGCACACAGAACACCTTTTCCCACAGAACATGTTGGTTTGAATCTGCTCAAACTCCAGGGGGCGCTGTTCAGCTCCAGGTGTTTCTCGCTCATGCTCAGTTTGCAGCAGCGCCCCAACACTATGCAATTAAAAATCATTTAAGATGTACAGATTCTTACAGTGCAACTTTTAACATCTGATATGTTTGAACTACTGAAACAAATCAACCTTTGACCCGACTTCACCTTTTCTTTTTCTTCCATTTCTGTCTTCCTGCCCAATCAATCAGAAGTTTGTATTTTGAGCTCTGTGTTGTGGGGGACCTATTTACCGTCTACACATCCTAACTCTTATCAATTGGACATTACATGGAGGTGACATATGTACTGCAACATGTCAGCTCCCTCTAGTCAGCGTGCGCAATAAGCGCTACAAGCAAGGCTCCCGATTGGCTCCAGATTGGCTCCTGATTGGTTGGCCCCTTGTAGGTGGAGCCACACATATTAAACTTTAACAGTGGAAACAGTTTGTGATTTCATCAGTGTCTTCAGCCAAACTACAGGAAAAGCACTGTGTGTGTCGGCATGCTATTGTTCCTTTACAAAGACAGGAAACACACACACACACACTCACACACAAACACTGACTGACTGGTTGGTGAAAAAAATTACAGGAGGGGGAACAGTTGTTATATTTGGATTGTTGGAGGTTTACACACACATACACCCAACTATGAAACGTGTGTGTGTGTGTGTGTGTGTGTGAGAGAGAGAGAGAGAGAGAGAGAGAGAGAGAGCGGCAGAGCCCTGTTGAGGGATGGTCAAGCACAGTGGGCGGGGCCTACAGTGAGAGGAGAATACTTCATCAACCTTTAATTTGTGAGGAATGAAGAATCCTCAGTGGAACAAGAAATAAGATTACAGTCATATTGTAAAAGTGTAGGTAGAAATAAAGTTCACATCTGGCATAGCAGCATTTAGTTCATGTTTAGATGAAATGTTCACAGAGACCACAGGCATGAGGAGTCAAACGCACATCCCAGAGACTGGAACATGATTCAAAAAGTATACAGGTAATCAGTCAGACCAGGAGAGGGAAAAGAAAGGTCCATGAAACAAAGCAAAGATCAAACACCAGGAACACTGAACACCAGTAAGGCTGCTGGAATGCTTGAAGAAGATGCTCAAAGAGAGACGGTTAATGAGGGACAGGTGAGACTAATCAGGGCGGGCAGGAAATGGAGTATCTGAAAGGAGTGGAGAGGTACAGATGAACAGAAACAAAATGAAACAGAAAAGGACTGAATGAATGATGCAACGAAAAACCTCATCTAAGAACTAGAGCAGGATATGACATCACATTTCTTCTGTTGTCTTTATGATTTTACTTAAAGAAGCTGTGAAGACTTATCAGGTCATTCTGTTAAATGTGGGTCAATATTTTCTCCAGTATGAGCCGTGACATCAGTAATACATCAAATATGGATTTTTATCTATTTTAAATATCCCTGATGAAACTGCCATCAAACTGGAGTTTCAGCCCAGTGTTTTGCAGCAGATGTGGGAGTTACTGCTGAGCACAACCAAACGGGTTATTATCTGAACGATGTGCAGTATCAAAATCAAATCATTTGTATGCCCAATATCACATAGAATGTCTTCATCTTCATCCACAAAATGGAACCTAAGATCTAAACCAGGAAAAAGCCAATGCGCCACTAAGCGATCGAGAAAATCAACAGTATGAAAAGCTGCATTTAGGTGGAGGTGGATTAGAACAGAGGAGCAGTGAGGAGCAGGTCATCTGCCACTTTAGTCAAGGCGGGTTCAGTTCTAGGAAATTACCTAAAACCAGATTGATAAGGTTCAAATAAATGATTAGAGCTAAGAGTAGTTTGTCACCTCGTTGGCTACTAAAGGCTCAAGGATTTAGGAAAGGAAGGGAAAGGAAAGGAATGGAAAGGAATGGAAGGCTTGAGAGGCCAGTAGTTCCAGGATGGCTCTATCCTGTGGAGAGAAACTGCTCAGTAGGCGAGCTGCATTGATGGGCAGAGATCTTTGACAAGTTTAGCAGGCAAACAATCTAGCAAGTAAGAAGCACCACCAGCATGAGCATGAGGAGCTTCACTCAGAGGCATAACATCTTTACATTTTAGATCTGATACTCATACAGCCTAAATACAGGCTAGTCATGGTCATAGCTAGTCATTAGTTAGTTAATCAAGTTTGAAGTATGGGATTGCACTTAGCAAATAATAGCATTCTGAACTGTGAACTGTTCCTGTCTGAGAAATCAAATCACTCCCCATAGTGGTCCCTTTCATTGATCGCATTGCTGCCAGCTCCTCTGTAATCCTAAAGTCCTTCGTTATCCCACGTACAAAACGTAAATGGGCTGTGTCACGGACATTACAGCTCTCATCCAAAGTTAAGGAGGAAAAGTCAAAATTGTCCACTTTGTTTTACTGCTGAAGCTCCAAATTTCATGCAATGTCCTGGATCCTCCTTGTTACACTTTGTCTGGAGAGGGGCACATTCTTAAATGCCTCTTTTTTCTTGGGGCATATTAGCTCAGCAGAGTCCACCAAACACTCTTTGACAACCCCCCCCCCCCCCCTCAGAAAATGGCATATTGTTTTTTGTGATTTTGTGGGATATCACATAACTGGTCTTGACTGCTCCATCCTCGGATGTGAAGCTTTGTAAAAAAGGCCTTGTTGGTTTTGCAGGTTAGCTAGCAAAGCATCAGATGTCCGTGCCCGCTCTGCATCAGTCGAGTTCTTGTACTTCTCTGCGTGTTTAGTCAGGAACACTGCGTACAGTGCGTGCATGGCGGGCAGAGGTGAATTGTTGGAATTTAGACAGGACAGAAGACAGACGAGTTCAGACATGTCCATTCAGAGTATAATGTATGTTATCTCTCTCTCTGTTTTGATTGTATTGGATTGTGTTTGGTTGGGTTGTAGTTTAAATAACAAGCAAAGTTTCTGTGTTCCTAATCCTGTATCGTCATTCATATGATTATAATGTGTCTGTGTCTGATTTCTCTCTTTCTAGGCCTGGCGATGACCTTTGACCAATCACCTTCTGACTGACCTCCCCATCTATCTGAAGGGCAGGACCTGTGGAGGCTCACGGTCATCACCATAGTGATGACCTCTTCCTCACTAGGCAGAGGTGAATTAAGAACAATTAGGAAATGAGTGCAAACAGTAAAACTTATGTAGCTGCAGCAGGTTATTTATAGAAATTGGCTTTCAGGGATATCAACATTTATATTAAATAATAACTTAAATCAAAATTAAAGTACCTTGGGGAACCACCCCTTCTTACAAAGGGGAAAAGATGGCCGGGATTGAGCTGGCCAAGTGTTCACCATACATTTTGATTATTTCAATTAATAATTCAAACAATCAAAATAAAAGGGAACTTGGTTGAAGTATGGCGTCTAAATTCGATAGTAATCTAATTAGTGTTGGATGTACAACACCAGAAGATCAGCTCACTGAATGTAATGTCAAGATCTTGACAAGGCAGACGATGGATTCAACCTTGACTGCTGATTACTGATTATGTTTTTGTTCAACTGCAGACCTGATATGATGTACACGTTCATTCATTATTTATCTTGTTCAGGTCTTGGCCTGGTGCTGGTGGAGTATGAGTATGAGTACCCTGGTCGTGATGGGGAGCTGGTGTCCATCAAACCCAATGAGCGTTATGTTCTGTTAGCTAAAACCAATGACCATTGGTGGCAGGTCCACAGAGACCACAGCACCAAGCCCTTCTACATCCCTGCCAAGTACGTCAAGGAGCTGCCACTGGACTTTCCCTCACCTCTGGACCTTACGGAGCCGCCGAGTCCAAACCCAGTGCTGCTTACTGTGGCTACACCAGTACTGGGCCCTGTACCGAAGACTTCAGACTATAATGAGGAGTGCAGCGGTGCTAGAGCCAAGCCAGGAGATGAGGTGATGATCCGATTACGAACTGATGCCTCCTGCCGAAAGACCGAGAACCGCATGTCCACGTTTGGTGTGCCGCTGGACTTTAATGACCTGTCACCTTTGGTGGCACCTGCACAGCAGCGTAGCAGTGCAGAGACAACTACCTCAGCGACAACTGGGACAACAGCCTCAGCTGATGGTTCTCTGAGCAGAAAGCAGCCCAGCCTCACTGGGTTTCAGGGGAAACCTCTCATCCTGGATGACCAGAAGGATTCTGGGAAACCTCCGGTTCCCAGTTTCAGCCCTGCAGACCCCCTTCCCATGCCCCGTGCCCACAGCCAACCCATTCCTGTGGAAACACCTCTGGTTCCTGTTATTCCATCCACAAACAACTTCCACAACTCAACATCAGCCTCTTTGGGTCACCAGGAAAATGAGTCACCAATAGAACCAGACGAAGAGGAGGAGGAGGAAGAGCTGGGGGAGAGCGGCAGTGAGAACAAGGAGAAGGAGTTACAGCATAGGGAAGATTCCAACCACATCTACGAGTCTATCCAGGATCTTAACCTGGACTTAGATGTTCTTGTGACAGGAAGAGGAAGTTCCACTGTGGCTCCTGACCCTTCATCTGCCCCCCCACCTGCAGAGGTAAACACTCATGATATAAATAATAAACATGCATAGCTTTAGAAACAGTTATCTGCAGAAAAGCAGTTAAGGCAGACAGGCAGACAGACATGCCACATGGTATACACAAAGAATCACATGATTTATACACAGTATACACATGACTTCAACATACATCATAGCACAGAGCATATACACTTTACTGTGGTATGTGCGACTAAATGGACGTGGTGAGAAACATGCTCGGCGTCTGATAGCATGAAGTTTTAGTAGTCTGAGTGCAGGATATTATGTACAAATGTATGTATATATAAATATATATATATATATATATATATATATATATATATATATATATATATATATATGTGTGTGTGTGTGTTCATGTGAGACAAAAAACTCACACACTGCTAAATATTAAACATTCTCTCTCTTTCTCTCTCGCTGTCTGTCTCTCTCTGTCCTCTCTCTCTTTATCTCTGTCTCTCCCCGTGTCTTTGTCTCTTTCTCTCTGTCTTCCTCTGTATGTCTCTCTCCCTCTGTCTCTCCACGTAGGATGTCCGCTTGCCGGCCCCTGACTTGCCTGTTTACGCCAATGTCTCCAACACAAAGAAGCCGTTATTACTACAGATCTCCGACCCCTCCCTCCCCTGTCCATCTGCTCAGGACTCTGTCCTCTCCCCTTCAAGCCTCACTCCCTTCTCCTCAGTCTCCTCCTCTGGGGTTTTAAGCCCTGTCAGCCTACAGGATGGATGGCAGGTAGGATAAACTTTGACCTTTCAGTGTGGTTACAAGTTCTCAAATGTCTAAAAGACAGCAGCTCACATGTGAGTCCTGTGTGCTCTGGGTTCAGGTCCATGCTGACCAGGACACAGGGAAGGTATTTTACTACCACCCAGTAACAGGACAGAGCACCTGGTGTGACCCCCGCAGCCCCCCACTACAGCTGTCGCCTGCCTCATCTCAGGTAGAGACGCCTGCCCGTCCGTCCATCTGTCTGTTCGCCTGTCTGTCTGTCCGCCTGTCTGTGTCTGTCTGTGTCTGTCTGCTCTCCATTCCTAGAATGAGTCTTTCTGCTCGGGTCAGAAGGAAGCAATTCCTGCTCCGGTATCCATGACTACTACCAGTCACGCATAAGGTAGTGGAGAGTAGAAAGGAAGAAGCAGGAAGCAGGAAGTAGCAGGGTCTGGTTGTCACAGGCTGTGCCCTCAAAGCTGCTTGAGCTGCTCCTTATAGTCGTTGTTGTTTGGTTTGTTCTTGCTATCAGAGTTTGCACAGTTGGGAGCAGCTCGTGGACGAAGCCTCAGGGAAACTATACTACTACAATCCCAGCTCTGGAGCCACTTCCTGGGCCGTGCCGGAGCCATTGTGCCCCTCTGACAGCACCACCAGGATGCAGGATGAAGGCCCGGTAGACAATCCAAAGAGCTGAAAGTTTTGTTTATTGATCCCATGTAGCAAAAATCTGGAAAAGCTATAGAGGGCGCTGTGCTCCATCAGGGAAAATTATTAATTTGTTCAGAAAGCACATCTCTTCTTCAGGTTTTAAAAAGACTCAGTTATCATTGATTTTGTCATTGTTTATTTGACTGCAGCCACCACTGCCAGAGGAAGACTACCCTACAGACGACACACACAATGCTGTGTTCACACAGGTACACACAGTAACAATCTCTGGTTGATCCTCATACTGGCCTGGATTCATTTCTCTTCTGTCTCAATTTAGTACCTGTTGACCTTTAATTTATATCTGGTTTGATTTATGTTAATCTCAGACTTGAGTTTGGTTTGTCTCAGTTTAATTTAACCTGGTCTGACTCAGGTTCACCAAATCTGAGCTGAGTTAATCCGTGGTCTGGCAATCTTAGTATCAGGTTATTCAGCAGTAACAGTGTGATGTGTGTGTCCAGCATGTGGAACAGGGTCTTCCGAGAGCTCACATGAGTCCTCCAGGATTGAGCTCCTCCTCTGACACCGTGGACAAAGTCCTGACAGAACAGCCCCCTCTACATGTAAACACAGTATTACAATCACCGTTTATTATTGTAACTGCTGTAAAGTTAAAAGATGTAAACTGTGTGTGTGTAGAGGCTCAAGTCTGAGGAAGACAGAGGAAAGCCGTGGAGCCATGGAGGAGCGAGACTTGAGGTAACCATTAAATCAGTCAGTCAATCAATCATATGTGATGTTTTCAATACTTTGATTTACTAATTTGCTGTTCAGTTTCCACCATCATCGCAAACACTGATGGGAAATGGAGTGGAAGAGGAGGGAGGCCCACTGCAGGTCAGACCCTTTGTGGCCGAGGACGTGAGTCACTTTACAACACACAGACAATCATACTACAAGAAAACCATTCAGACTTCTTCTTCTTCTTCTTCTTCTTCTTCTAATATTATTATTATTATTATTGGTGTTGTTATTATTGTTATTATGTATTTCAGAGGTTTGTTCCGAGCCATAGGAGGAATTTATCTGACCTCAGTGAGCCGTCCAGCAGGGGGCACTCTCCTCAGGTAGACAGACAAACACCTGTCTCACTGCTTTAATGTCATGCTGCGTTTTGGTGGGCCTGCAGCACCACAGTACTGAAGATTTCCTGTCTCTCCTGTCTTTCTGCACTACACAGACCGGATTGATTCAATCGGGTGTCTTTAACCAATCAGGGGCTACTTAGCACCTGTGCTTCTGATTTAGCCAATCAGGCTTTGTCTGCTGGGCTTAATTAGTTTGAGCAGGGAGCAATTTCAGAGCCGCTGCTAATTCATTCATTCCTGTGTCCTGTGTTTTGTCCACATGGTATAATGTCAGTCATCCTGTCTTCCCTCATGAAGCTCTCTGATAGGTTCAGACTCAGGAGGAATCTGTCCGATCGGAGCACACAATCCCACCAGCTGCATGTAGGTCCTGGGCCTTGATGGCTGTGATGGCTATGATGGCTGTGGTGGTTGCTGGGGGCCTCAAATCAGTGATTGTTTCCATTGTGATGTCCTGTAGTATGCATGGAAACATACACAGATGTTTTACTGGACCAACTAACAGCACAGCTTATATCTTGTAATGTTTGTTATTAGGAAATATGTTATTCTCTACAACATTGAGATTTGTCAAGAAGTCCATATTTATGCTAAATTCACTCTGAATATTATTAGTATTATATAAGTATTAATAACTCTTTCAGAGCAGTGAGTTTGTGTTGCTGTGTGTAGGGTTCAGCTAACGCCTTAATCCCTCGCTCGCTCACTCACTCCCTCACTCCCTCACTCACTCACTCACTCAATCACTCAGCCTCCTCCAGGGTTTTCACGGTTCTTCTGTATTTTGTGTGAAATTCTTGCATGAAACCCAGAAGGTCCCTGGAACTCCAACAACTTTACTAAAAATTGATGTAGATGTCTCTGAATATGTTTGTCCTTTTTGGTGATCGTGAAGTTCTATGAGTTCTGGTAGAACCTCTACAGATCTTTGTGGAAGTATTATGTGTGGTTAAGTAGGTTCTACATGTTTTTGTTTGGATTGATGTAGATTTGGGTTCTGGTGTCTTTGGATGTGAAGCTTCTACATATTCTTGTCTTGTGTTCTTGCGAAGATTGTATGTTTTCTCCGGAGGTTCTCTTGAATGATTCTAAATGCATCTCAATGTCTTTGTGGGAATTTGTGTAAAAGTCTGTAGATTTTTGTGAAGGTTCTACTTGTCTTCATCAACACACATACACACGCACGTACGCACGCACGCACGCACGCACGCATGCACACACACACACACACACACACACAAACACACCACTCCCATGTTTACACAGGAATCAAGTTTCAAAGCCACAAAGGCTTAAGAATCTCTCTTGGTCTCTCTCTCTCTCGCTCTCTCTCTGTCTCTCTATCTCTGTCTCTAGGGCCATCTGCTGGAGAAAGCAGGGATCCTCAATAAGACCAAAGTAGTTGATAGTGGAAAGAAGATCAGGTGAAAGCTGTTGTTTGTCCGTTATTCTTTTTCATTATTTGTGTCTGGATGTTAACACTCTTCTTTCAAATCTGGTTTATTTTCCTCCAAATGCTCCCCTCTCACCCTTCCCTCACTCCTCTTTCCCCCTTTGCATGTTTGGAGAGTTTTTGTCTTCAAGTTTCAGGTTGCTCAGGAACTCTACATTTGTTCTGAACTTCATTTCATTTGCTTTTCTTGGACAGGAAGAACTGGTCTCAGTCCTGGACAGTTCTGCACGGAGGGATTCTCACCTTCCACAAAGATCCCAAATCTGCTCCTACTGGGAACGCTGTAGGAACCCTTGACACCCACTCACACACTTCTAATCACTCACTAATTATCAGCTCAACCACCATATTATGTCTTTGAATGTAATCTTCAAGCATGCATTTGAAATAATGACGTACATTCAACCACATCCACTGTTCTGATGATTTTAACCAATCACCCCAAGTTTTCCTCTAAAATAATCCAATGAGTCTTCTCTGACAGAGCTTCCGGTCGGTTGGTGCAGGGTACCCCATAAACTCTGATCTCAGCTAAATACTTTGAATCTAGAATGCTCAGCTGACTTGAAATCATGACATAAAACTCTTATATTGAAGGCTCATAAGGTGCTTGGCAGGCCTCATTTATTAAGTCCCTGGTGACTTCCTGCACCCACATGCAGGCACAATCGACAACCAATCATATTTACCATCCAGGATGAAAACCTAGTAGACCCCAAAGAGCATGCACACATCAACACAACTCACCCAATAACAATTCAACACACCACATAACACAGCACATAATAACCCACTTCACTGGTGATGATGATGATGATGATGATGGTAATGAGGTTGATGTTGATGATAAAGATTTAAACTCTTTCTCAGAGTAAGACCTCGCAGATTGTTCCAGATTACACCGTTGAGCTGAGAGGAGCCTCGATGAGCTGGGCTCCCAAGGACAAATCCTCCAAGAAACATGTTTTAGAGGTGTGAAATCATCTTTCTGATACCTTGTATTCAGCTTGGGTTGCCATGGTACCATGGTTGGCAGTTGTTCTGGTGCCATGTATGCCTGAAGTGTTTGGTGTTATTGTCTACAGCTTAAGACTCGTCATGGCTGTGAGTATCTGATGCAGTACGACACTGAGAGCATCATCTGTGACTGGTACAAAGCCATACTGGAAAGCATCAGACAGCTGGTATGAACACGTTACCAACACAGCAGCAACATATTCTTGCAAACATTCACTGTCTTACTCTCTGTTTCACTTTTCAGGAGCAAGAACATCTGTCAGAGGAGGAGGAAGATGAGGCATCAGACAAGGAGGACAGGAAGAGGACCAGTAAGTCTGCTAATCCAATCTAGTCTCCTTCAGGTTTCTCCTTAAGGCTGCGGCTACAGCAGCTGCTCTGCACTTCACTCTGTCTGTGTAAAACCCTCTGTAAGGCATTGGATGTGATATTGGCTACAGACTTGACTTAACATGTAGAGAAACGTACAGAAACAAACTAAACATTACCATCTGTTATTTCTCTCTCCTTTTCCTATTATATTCATATTCATTGTTTGATGATCATGTCTGTTGTTATGAAGTATTTGAAGTGAAATGAAACTTAACAACATCACGATTTCTTCAGATCTGTTTTACGTTGCAACAACACATGACACACACCACCGTGACATACACCACCACTTCCATGTTACAGTTTGTGTGTCTGCTGTGGGGAGACTTGATGTGCTACAGTCTGCTCCCTCACAGACGATTTTCATCATGCCCAGTCAAGTCAACACAGTACTGCAGAAAAATGCAGCTTTTGTTGAATATGTATTGCAAAATCCCCAAGAACTGGAGAGGCTGAACTGGCTTTATGATGTTACCATGGAGATCATCCTAACCATAAAGAAACTAGAATGATCTCAGTAATCATTGACAAACATCAATCATCATTACACAGAAACAATCACTCAAGCACATTATGCTGATGTGTTTTACTGTGAAAGGATGACCTCTCTGGCGTATTTTATTGTGAAAGGATGACATCTCTGACATGTTTCATTGTGAAAGGCTGGTCAGGGCCTGCAGACTCGGAACACAGCAGGGTCCGAACCAAACTGCGCAGGTTCTTGCAAAGGAGACCCACGCTGCAGAGTGTTAAGGAGAAAGGATACATCCGAGGTTACTATGACAACCACACAGCCCCATGTATAATCCACCTGTTTCCAGCTGTTAACCTCTGTTCTCTGTCTGTCAGATAATGTGTTTGGCTGTCACCTCGACACGCTGTGTCACCGGGAAAACACGACAGTGCCAAAGTTTGTGGAGAAGTGTATCAGAGCAGTGGAGAGGAAAGGTAACACACATGGAGAGAGAGAGAGAGAGTGAGAGAGAGAGCGAGAGAGAGAGAGAGAGAGAGAGAGAGAAATTCACACACACACTCAAACAAAACTATACTGTTTGTTCAGGTCTGGATGTGGATGGGATCTACAGAGTAAGCGGGAACCTGGCTGTGATCCAGAAGCTGCGACACAGAGCAGATCATGGTAACACCTTTAACATGTTAACATGACCAACTGAGGACACAGATGTTCAGACAGAGAAAGAGACTGACAGACAAAAAGAGACTGACGGACAGAAGTCAAATCAGTTTATTTGTATAGCCCAATATCACATCCAATGTCTTAAAGGGCTCCACAGACCCACAAAAACAGGAAAATTCCTGACCCAGCCCAAAGGTCTCTAGGAAGACCAGGAAAAACCCTTAGGGTTAGGGTTAGGGCTAATTAATGTATCAGGAAGAAAGGAAGAAACCTCGGAAGAGGCAATTACCTGAGAGATTCCCTCTCCAGGAACAGCTGAGTTAGTGATGGAACTTCCAGTGGGTTAGAGAGAGGAACAAAAAAAACATGCAAGGCAAAAGTCATGCATTAGGAAAAAGCATGCAAGACAGGGATGAAGGAGAGAGACAGGCAGAGTGAGAGAGAGACAGATGACGAGAGGCTGACAGACAGAAAGAGACTGACTGACAGACCGAATGTTTCTCTAATGAGCTTCAGGTCACGTGTGTGTTAAGGAGACACACACACACACATGCTCAACATTGTTGATTTATTATTGGTTTTGTGTTGTAATCAATATTTGAGTTGTTTGCTGGTTGTTTGTGTCCAGAGGAGCAGCTGGATCTGGAGGACGGGCAGTGGGAGGAGATTCATGTCATCACTGGAGCACTCAAGCTTTTCTTACGGGAGCTTCCAGAGCCTCTTTTTCCTTTCAGCTGCTTCAACAAGTTCATCGCTGCTATCCGTCAGTACACACACACACAAACAAACACACAGACACACACAGACACACACATACACACACACACACACATACAAGCACACTCACACACACACACACACACGCACATGCACACACACACACACACACACACACACACACACACATACATAATGGCTCTATTAGCCTGAATAAATGTGTGTGTGTTTGTGTGTGTGTGTGTGTGTGTGTGTGTGTGTGTGTGTGTGTGTGTGTGTGTGTGTGTATGCAGAGGTTCCAGATTACTCTCAGCGAGTTTCCTACATGAAGGACCTGGTTCAGGCTCTTCCTCTGCCACACCACAACACCATGGAACTCCTGTTCACCCACCTACGCAGGTCAGGACCACCCAGACCAAGACCAGACCAGGACTAACTAGACCTTACTGGACCAGGGTCAGATCAAGACTAAATAGACCTAATGCTGGACCAGGGTCAGACTAGGACTAACTAGATCTACAGCTAAACCAGGGTCAGACCAGAACTAACTAGACCTAAAGCTGGACCAGGGTCAGACCAAGACTAATGAGACCTACTGCTGGACCAGGGTCAGACCAGGACTGACTAGACCTAACCCCCCTCACCCCCACCCTCACTTTCTTTCTCTCCTTAGGGTGATTGACCATGGTGAGTCGAACAGGATGTCCGCTCAGAGTGTTGCCATAGTGTTTGGTCCTACACTGCTCCGCCCCCAGACAGAGTCGGCCAATATGACACTCCACATGGTTTTCCAGAGCCAGATAGTAGAGCTCATGGTGAAGGAGTTCCAGAGTATATTCTCCAAGAGGTAGAGGGACCTCCTGGATGCTCTCAGAATCATCTGAGAGTCTCCAGAACAGCACAAGAGCTTTAAAAAAAATTGGAACCTTTGGGAAATCAGACCTAAACTTCTCCTCGTACTGAAATGTTTTGCTCGTACTAAAGATCACAGCTAAGTAGTGTCCTCCAATCACTATGTCAACTGTTGGAATCGAACAATCTAGGACTCTGGGTTGGTTCTTAGACCTATTACGATGAGAAGCTTCACTCACTCACCGACGACGAAACCACAAAAGAAACTCATCAGAACCACTTTCAGATGCTTGTAGAACATTCCAGACCTGAGAGAGAACCACAAGGAAACTTAGTTACACAGTGGAACCTTGTAGGCCTCTGGACTCCTATTACCCCTGGTCCACCATAGAGGTGCTGGTTCCAGGTTTGCTGCTCAGCTCACATCCTCTAAGAACTGATCTGCATTTCCACTAATGATGATGTTCCTCAGGTAACTGCTGCTGCTGGGAAACAACCAACAAAAGGTGTCTGCAGTTTACAGACGCTTTGTTTAAAAATATTACTTTTTTCTTATGACATTTGAATCTTAAAATGTTGGCTTTTTTCTTAAGATTGACTAGTGTTACTACTATAAGACTAACATAAGTTAATACATACGTTTAAGACCAAGATGGCGGCACGTGTACATCGTGAGGCTCAGCGTCTGACTAGATTTAGCAAATTAGTGCTTATTTACCTAGTTTTCTCCTGTGTGTTCGCCCGATTCAGGGGGGCAAACCATTCATATAGCAGACAGTCACTTCTGAATATCTACTACTGAAGCAATAACGTAGTTTTGGACCATCCATTCAACTTCTGCATTTCATTGGCTTGTACCTGTACTCTGCTCAATGACAATAAAGTTGAATCTTATCTAATCTAAAAAACATAACAAACATTTTGCCTTGATTCCAAGCAGAGCAGGGGGGGGGGGGGGTGTACTCTATCACTGCAGCGGTCTTCAGGTGTCGGCCTGGTTCCACAAACACTGAAACACTGAACAGAAGTGGTTCAAGAACCAAAACTTTTTAGGTTGGAAAACACCAGTGGATGGCACCAGCAGCATTTCTGTGCCATAAACTTAAACAGGCAGCTCTCAGTTTGGCTCCAGCTTCAGGGCAAAAGACTGAAGACCTTAAGCCTGGAACCAGCAGTTTGGGTTCACTATGAAGAAAACAGAGCAAACATTTCCCTGGCGTTTCCCAAGAGCTTGTGCACTCAGCAGCTGAGTGTTGTTTCTGCTGGTTTGAGGTCTTAATGTGTTGCAGGAGTGTAAACGCAGGGTGTGATTACTCTGAGCTCTGTGTTTGTGTCATTGTGTAAATGAGGTTTGAGGGTCAAAGGTCACATGTGAACAGGAGGTAGAGTCTGGGTGAGGCTGGGCTGCACCAAGTACTTCACAAAAAAAGGGTTTCAAGTATTAAAAAGGCTTTCCATTGTGATATATTTACATGTTTTTATCCCAATACCTGAGTATTTGAGATCTTTATTCCCTTTCTATATATTCTTTTTCTTTTGCAATCGCACATATCTGTCCTTTTTCTTTCTCTTTATTTCTATGGTAATAATAATCTATAACTTTTTCTTTATAATATTTCAGTTCTAACCACCATTTGGCTTTTGTTCTTCTTCCGCCCATCTCATGCTATTTGCTATCCATGTAATTCTTTTCCCTTTCCTATTGCAACAGTCTGCTTTCTTTATTAGGTCACTGATTACTCTTGTGAGTCCTCTGTACCTTACACTGTCCAGTTGGTGTCACTCCGGAATAGTGATGGGCATTTCAGCTCTTTTCTTTTCACTCCTCAGATTTTATGTGCTTCACAATTTGTTGGTGGCTTTGCTTTTTTCTAAAACGCAGTTGCCGGTGCAGGCTCACTTGCCGGTGAAAATCACAGACAGCATCATATGTCTCTCTCTGTCTTCCTTCACCCCCCGCTTCTATTGCGTACTTGCTTACTTGGTGAAAATCATGGACAATCAGGAGCCGGCTGCCGATGTTCACTTCAAAGTTCGCGACCGACCCATCACTACTCCGGAATCACGTTTCAACCAAGTGACTCACGTTGCTAATTCGCGTTGGCTATCTTGTCAACAAATACCACCGGAAGCTGTCAGGAGTCTGAGCTATGGTAGCCCATAATTGATAAGCAAATATAAAATGCCCAGGGCAACAACTGGCGCAACGACTGTTGCGGCAAACAGGTGCGTGTAAGAAAAACGCGCGGGCCGCACTAACACTAAACTTTGAAGTCAAGTAGGGGGCCACAAAATATCGTCCCACGGGCCACGAGTTTGAGATCCCTGGTTTAGATGCTTCAACAGTGTCCAAGACTGCATTCAGCTTTCAATGCATTCCACTTCATGTCTCTTGTGTCATTGCCAACATGTCGTCTGAATATAATGTAATGTATATAGAAATCTAATGTTAAGAGCTCCGCCCCCTACAGGCAGAAGCCACAACCCTCTTCCCTTCAGGTTTGTCTCTTTTTTTTTTTTGTGTGAAAGTGACTCAAAGACTGAATTTTACAGGATCATTGTTTTAAACTGTAATGTTGTCATTCTAAATATTGTTGGTGCAGGTTTTTGCAGCTTCGTTGTATTACAGACAAAAAGCAACGTAAACAGATTCACTTTGTACAGATAAGGACTTTAATCAAACAAAAACCAGAATGCTGTTGTTGTTTAAAGCCATTTCAACTGTCTAACTAACTGTCTTAGGCTCGATTGATATTGTGGCGATATTGACAGTTGAGATAAGCACTGAGAGGCTTGGACAGAGTAGAAACAGTCAGCATGAACACATTTGAACACATGCAGAAAGGATATTTGATTATAAGTTGATATCCTCACACACACACACACACAAATACACTCACTCACTCACACACACACCGCCCCCACACATTACACACACACACACAGAGCGAGAGCGAGAGCGCTCCCACTGTGAGCTGCACTGTTACATGAAAATCAGTGGTCAGAATTGATTCATGATCACCACGTTTAGGATCAATAATTGATTAACCGAAGCGTTTCGCCCCACGCGCAATTTCTGCAGTTCGCAGCATCGCAACGCAGCCTGACGTCACGTTTGTTCCTGCGATGTGTGGAGATCGGAGGAGGCGCTGCAGTTGGTCGTCATGGACACAGTTTGTTTACGACGCTGCAGTGGCTGAGAATTTTCAAAGCGGAAACAAACAATTACAACGTCGAGGAACACAAAAAGAGAAGAAGAAAGTTCTCGGTCAGTGGGAGTTGGGTAAGTTTGCACCGTTTCATAAGATTTATCATTACATTTATCATAACATTGATTGGTACTTAGTTCGACATATTGACGTCAATGTGGCTGTGGTGCGTTCAAGAACAACAGATTAATATCTGATTAATAGAAGTAGTATCCTGTACATGACACAGATCTATATTACACACATCTATATGACACAGACCTATATGACACGCACATGCTCCACAGCGCCACACTGCTACCAGAAACAGGCATTACACCTACAGTACTGGCTGGGACCCACAGGGGCGATGGCGAGCTCAGAGCATCACATGATCGACTTCTCGGCCCTGGAGAAAGATCTTCAGGCCGCGGTGGAATCCGACAGGAAGTACCGAAGAGAAAATGAAGCTAAACTCCGAGCCGTCAATCAGAATGTGACGTCATACAAAGAGTTCAGGTACCAGCAGAGACCAGAAAGTCCAATTTCAACTTGACCATAAAAGAGCTCTAACTTCCATCTCTCTCTCTCTCTCTCTCTCTCTCTCTCTCTCTCTCTCTCTCTCTCTCTCTCTCTCTCTCTCTCTGTCTATCTGTCTCTCTCTCTCTTTGTGTTTACCTGTCTCTCTCTCCCTCAGAGACCTGGTCCTGTCTTGCCACCTTAAGCCTCTGGATCAGAAGCATCAGAAGCATCAGAGTGGTCCTGGCACTACACAGCCTTGGAATCATCTGGTTGCCCGTAGTTACGAGAAATTATGATTTGTGTATTGATGAATCTATTTGGGTTTGATACGTAAAAATTATTCAGTTTGACAAAAATAAATCAGATCCTTAAAATGCAGCATGGAGTTTTCTATTGAGTGCTTCATTTTCATATTCTCCATAAATTGTAGAGAAATATCGATTATGATTATTTGATGATGTATTCATAAGCAATAATTTGACTTTCAATTTAACATGTTAAAGTTCAAGAACAGGAAGTGACATTGAGCTTAAAAGCCTTTTTCTCACAGCTCTCAGAGATGTGAAACAGGAAGTGGTTTGTCTCTGCAGAGAAAAGAAACACAGGAAAGATGTTTCACTCTGACGTCAGTTTAATCACCGAAACTTCTTTAACCTCTCTTGTGTGTGTCTTTGTATCCTCCTGTCTGGCCTTTCTCCTCTCCTCTTCCCTTCACTTATGTTTTCCCTCCTTTCTTAAATCTTAGTTAAATACTTTTCTTCATCTCTCTTTTGTCCCTTTTCTTCTTTCCCTTTTGCTCTGTGCCTGTTTCATTTGTTTGGAAGCCTCAGCCTCAGAGCCAGGGCGTCCATTCATGGAGCTTTGTTGTGTGTTTGTAATTGAGAGTAAATCTAGTGGGGAGTGAGACATCACTTTCAGCACAGACCATCTGCAGGCAGGGAGAAGCAGACAGAGAAACTGGGCTGGATTTAGTGTGAAGGAGGAAGCTGAGCAGCAGGTTGATGAGATCCAACCCAGCAGCTCTGGTTTCTTCACCTCAGCTGAGAGACAAACTGACTGAATGTTTTCAGGTATTTCAGCCGCAGATGTTTGATGATGTTTAAGAGGTTTTCTTTGTTTGGTACAGGTTTTTCTGCTAAAATCTGTCTTCTTAGCCTTTTGTTGAATTAAGAAAAAAATTGGAGAATGATTAAAAATTGTAACAAATCAAAGTTGTTCCCTGTCCAACATCTCTGATTAGTGATGAAGGAACAAAACTTTAAAGAGGAAGTTACGAAGACCCTGCAGGAGGCGCCAAACGCCCGGAGAGCACTGCTGGAAAACTATGACAACCTCCTGAATGTGGCTGATTACTGCTACAACAACTACCTACAGGTTAGTAGTACGACTTCAGGGATTTATGAGAGGAGAAACTTTCCTGACTGACAGCCAATGATAGTGCTGATACTAATCCTATTCTGTCGCTCTCTCTATGTGTCTCTCTCTCTGGAGCCGTCCCTCTCTCTTAGTCAGATGACAGCAGTACTGTGACGGCATTGGAGGAGACTAAGAACTTCACCACCCAATCACTGGCCAGCGTTGCCTATCAGATCAGCACACTGGCCAACAGTGTCCTGACTCTGCTTGATGCTCAGACCAATCAGCTGCAGCACATGGAGTCTTCCATCAATCTCATTGGCCAGGTAAGACTCTGCCCTCCTACCTGGGTGTTCTCTACTGTGTTTATATTGACACTGAACTTACCTGGCAGGAGTTTCTAACTGTCCTGTGCACTACAGATTCAGGTCACCTTGTTGGCTGTGTGTGTGTGTGTGTGTGTGTGTGTGTGTGTGTGTGTGTGTGTGTGTGATGTAAACGTTTCATGATGTCCATGGTAAGAAACTGTGAATAAAACACTACACTTGCTGCTGATGTTCCACAAAAAAAGCAGTCCTCCTCCTTCTCCTCCTCCTCCTCCCCTTCCTCAGACGGTGGAGATGCATAAAGAGAAAGTTTCACGTCGAGAGATCGGCACCTTCACAGTGGTCAGGCGAGTTCCCCGCAGCCACAAGCTCCTTCCTCCTTCTCCAGCTGGCACACAGCCCCGCCCACCATACAGCCGCCGACCAATAAACTACCAGCAGCTGGACAGCCTGGGCCATGGCGTGAAGGTACACACACAACATCATCCATCCACAACCTCTCCACATTCTCCAGCTCTTCCTTGGGGATCCCAAGAGAAGACACACACACACACATACACACACACACGTACAGAGCCAGGCAGTCTTTGTTGAGCGTGGGAAAACGTTTCGGGGCTCATTAGAGATGCCAGAGAGGCCCGACAGCCTCTATTGATGCCTCTCTCACACACACACACACACAGACAGACACACACACACACACACACACACACACACACACACACACACACACACACAGTCTCACACACACAGTCTCTCTCATCTCTCACACACACAGTCTCACACACAGTCTCACACACACACACACACACACACACACAGTCTCTCTCACGCACACACACACACACACTCAGTCTCACACACACACACAGTCATGTCTGTTTTTCTCCTCAGGTCTCTGGGAAACAGACAGAGCGACCTGGAATGATGCGTAAACATGGAGCTTCTGTCAGGTTCTCTTCTGCTCCATCATCATCACCATCATCATCTGTACACCTCTCTCACTGCTGACTGTGAAACTCACACAGTGTGTGTTTGTGTGTGTTTGTGTGTGTCTGTGTGTGTGTGTGTGTGTGTGTGTGTGTGTGTGTGTGTGTGTGTGTGTGTGTGTGTGTGTGTGTTGTGTCATGTCAGGTCCACAAAGCCTCCAGAACCTGTACAGTGCCCAGTGGCGCCCCCTGTCAGCGGGTAATTACACGTATTTGTGTTTCTGTGTGTTTGTGCCTGACAGTATAATAGTTTGTTGTTTGATGCTCTCAGCTCCAGTTTCGGTAAACCTGTAGCTCCGCCCACTGCTCCTGTCACCTGGCAAGCATCGTCTGAATGTGACATCATCACTACTCTGCCAGACGATGCTCCGCCCCTCCCAGCACAAGACCTCCAGGTTGTTAACATGTCGCCCCCACCGCCGCCCCCTCCCCCAGCTGTGGCTCCACCCACTCTCCCACCTCCACCAACTGTGACCGATGACAGCACCACGGCACTGGCCCCGCCCCTAATCCTGGAGACAGGTGAGGTCAGAACAAACACGCCCATTCAGTGGTGAACTGTGCACAAAGAGAAAAAGTGACAAAATGATGACACTGCCTGTCTCTCCTCAGTAGTGGAGGAACATGTTGTCTCCCTACCCCCCCCTCCACCTCCTCCTGCTGCTGATGAAAATACTTTTCCTCTGCCAGCCAATGAGTGCCAAGAACTGCCAGCCCCGCCCCCTCCACCTCCTGTTAGTCAGGAAGCTGAAGGTAACAGTCTGTCTGTCTGTCTGTCTGTCTCTACCTCTCTGAGACGACTCTCGGGTCACTTTAAAAGCCCCCTCTCTCTCTGTCTGTCTGTCTCTCTCTCTCTCTCTGTCGCTCTCTCTCTCTCTCTCATTCTGTTCATGTTCCCTCTGTCTCCCTTTCTCTTCCTCTTTCTCTATATCTCTCTCTGTCTCGCTCTTCCTTTGTTCGTCTCTCGCTCTCTCTTTTCCTCTGTCTCTCTCTCTCTCTCACACTCTCTCTCTCTCTCTCTCTCTCACACTTTCTCTCTCTCTCTCTCTGTCTCTCTCTTTCAGTAACTCTTGAGCCCAGCAGGAGTCGCCGTTGTTCGCCCCCCAGCTCCCGCTCTCTCTCCTTGAGGGTCCGCTCTGGCCCCGCCTCCCGCTGCCGCTTTGCACGCTCTCTCTTCCTGCCTGCTGTCCACTCATGTGAGCTCTGCTATTGACCAATAGAATTTCACCTTATTGCAACACAAATGACATCAAACAACAACCCTGCAGCTCAATCTCCCCCGTCTCTCTCTCTCTGTTTCTCTCTCTCTCTCCCCCCGCCCTCTCTCAGTGATGATTCCTCCTCCTCCTCCTTACCCTCCCCCTCTCGCTCCTCCTCCTTCTCTCTCCTCCTCTTCCTCACCTCGCATCTGCTTACCTGCTCGCCTCGACCACCTGGGTAAGAATGCACTCTGCCTCCAGCAGCAGTAGAATCATTCGTATTAGTTTGGGTTAAAGTTTAGTTTGATTGTAAGTGGTGCATGTAGTTTTCAGCATTATGCATTCCGCTTCTAGTAAAAAGCTAAATTCGTACAACAGTTAAATTCAACCACATTAAGAGATAAAGCAGATAAAGAAATACAAAGATATCAGAATGTGTGTCAGTCAAACATGAACCAGCAGGTTACAGACAGTGATGTCACCAAGACAACAAGGTAATCATACAATTTACAACTATGTATAATCTAATCATGTTTGGATGATGATGATGATGATGATGATGATGATGATGACGATGATGATATTTTGAAAACACTAAAATACAGAACCTAAAAGTATATGCAAGTACAACTTTATAAGATGATGAAATGGAACATAGTATTTCATCAGAAATGCTGCCCACTCATGCTAGACGCAGTAGCTTTAGTCTTAGCAGTGGCGTCGTGCTAGACATACAACATACAACGTTTCACTCAAACCCTCTGATTGGTCAAGAAACAGCTGTCTTGTCTTTATTTCTACTTTCTGAGATTTGGAGATTTTGGCCCCGCCTCCTTCTTTCCTATTGGATGATGACAGAGGTTTTGATGATATCATAATCTCACTCCCTCCACCTGTGGACTATGACATGGACGCCCCCCCGCACTATCTGGACGAAGGTACAAATACTAGTAACACAACTAATACTGTCACTGCCTCCACCAATGAATAACCTGGTTGTAGCCCCGCCCCTTTCTCCATGGTCCCACTACTGTGTGTGTTTTCCAGTGGTAGCGCAGTACGACTACGAGGCCTCAAAGCCTGATGAGCTGACCTTCACAGAGGGCGATATCATCTACCTGATACATCGCCATGACAACGGCTGGTGGGAGGGGATTGTCAATGGCAACCGAGGATTCTTCCCCCAGAATTTTGTCCAGTCAAGCTCCACCCACATTTGATGATATGGAGACTGACTGTGGACCCTGTTATGTGGTCCTCCTCTGTGTCTGCTTTCACCTTCCTCTACCTCTTGCACACAGACAGAATCAAGTGTTTTGTTGTGAAGTCTGCAGCAAGTGTTGAGCTTCAACAAAGATGAATTTGGGAATATTTTGGGTCTTCATTACTGATGAAATAATATGTGCTACTGACAAATAATCCTAAACTTGTGAACATAAATCGTTTTGTTTTGGAAATTCTATCAGATTTAAGATGATTTGAGTAGAAATATAATGAACTTTATCAATAAAGTTTCCCTTTTTGTAACCCATTCAGTCTCCTTTTACAAACATCATGTATACACAGCATTGTTGCTCACTGGATTCCCTCTCACCTGAGTCACCACACCCCTCAGCATCCGGAGCTGAGGCTGCTTGGGCACATGATGAGACCTCACTGTCCCACTTGGTAGCTGGACACCTCAGAGTCTTTGTGGAATAGAAAACAGAGCTAGAGCAGAAGCTAGGAAGAGGAGCTACAGTGCAAGACACACAGAAAAAAACTGAAAGGCTGATTTTAATGACAATCACACTGAGTAACAAAATAACCCTCAGAGATAATGCATCTCAAACCCACAGACCCCCGTTCGGTGCACAAATCCCACATTTTATAAGGGCCACACTTCAGCCCCTCCCATCTGGCCACACTCAGATGGACACCCACTGGCCTACTTATACTGCAGTCTGACTCCATTGCCAAGGACATTGAGAATTCTGACCCTGGGAACCAATTTGTCGATGTCAACGATTATCTTTAGCAAATCGAACACTGCCTTGCTGCCTTGCTTCATGGCCAGGGACAGATTCCTTGTGAGTTCTGTTGTGACTGTGCATGACCCCCTTTGTTGTCCCATGTCATCGAGTCCTTCTCCCTCCTTACGTTTGATCTGGCTAGAGTGCGTTCGCTTTCTGGCCAGTTATCACACAAACTATTTTGTGTAGACACCTTTACACCTATGAAGGTGTCCAGGAAGGTCCTCGACACCGCCGCCGCTTGGCACCTACATACTGCTTGACTACAACTGAGCTCCTTGACACTTACTGTTCTCTCCTGATCTCTGATTTTGCTGCATTCAAATCTCCTGACTATGCGGCTTTGAATGCAGAAGGCAGGCCTGAAATGTAAAATAAAATGAAAAAATAAAATAAAAAGGAAGTGTTCGGTGTTCTGGTAATCAGTCACTGGTCTGGCATAGCCTGTAAATCTGTGAAGTAAGAGAGAAACGGTTGCCATCTCTGATAGAACTTATCAGTGTGGTCCCTCACAGTGTACTTGATTTTCTGCACTAGTCTAAGAAAATACATTGTATCCTTAAGCCATTGCGAAATAGAGGGAGGGGTGAGGGATTTCCAATGCAGGACCAGGCGTCGTCTAGCAAGCAAAGAGGTGAACGTGATAATCTCCTTTTGTGGGGTTAGATTGGCGGAGGTCATATGGAGTGCCGAAGATGGCAATATGAGGGGAGGGTTGAACTTGCATTCCCAATATGGTGGACAGTGTGTTGAAGTTACCCGCCCAGTAGTTGAGGAGCCTGGGGCAGAGAAAAAAACACGTGGCTTAGGTTACAATGAGGCTTCGAACATCTTACATTTGTCATCTACGTCTGTGTACATTTCGGCTAATCTGGATTTAGAAAAATGGTTGTGTTTGTTTTTTAAATGGAAGTTGAGTACATTTGACAGCTACTTTATTTATATTAGTGTTTTTCCAGGTAAGTATAAGCACTTAAAGAATTAAAGTTCTTGTATATTCAGGTGTGACCTTTCAGATACTTTGTCTTCAAATGTAAACTTAATCCAGTGACATGAGTGTTCACATGTTCCCCTTTAAACAATCATTGTTGAAGTGCTTATGTAATGTAGCATGAAGCAGAATAGCAGCTAACATGAGCTCCTTTAGTGTGAGGGGCAGCGCAGAGGTGGTACCTCCCAGAAATCCAACCCCTCGTCCGCACCGTGGGAGGTGGAAACAGGCGGAGTCCAGCTGAGTCCAAACAAGATGCAACGTCTGATGCCTGGTAGCTCTGCTAGCTGAGCCTGACAGAGCTGTGACCTGTGTGGACTCAGCTGGAGTCGTGCTGGCTAACGGGGCTCAGGTCTAGCTATGACTTACTGATGCAATACTTCCAAGTAGTTGGACATTTTAACGCAGGTCAGCTCGTCTTCAGCTTTCACTCAAGTCCTTGTTGTCTGCAGCCTGTGTAGGGTTTTTCACCTTTTCCCATTTTGAGTTCAGCATCACACCAATAGTCTGAAGGTCAAACTTATTTCCTCACAGCCTGTCATGCCTCATGTCTCCACTGCAGGGCGCTGAAGCAGCCTCTCAAACTCCTGTGGTGTATCATGGCAACACATCCATCAGTCCTTTGGAAGCACTAGAATCCGACCCTGGTGGGGGTCTCTGGTTTTACTCCAGCGTTCTGACTGTCCGACCTCTTCATCGGCTGTGCAGAGTCACTAGAATGTCCAAACAGTGAATGCATCGTGAACTCTTCCTCCATGTTTAATTGTAAACTCACCCACATTTAAGTCACAACACACTTTGATGGAAATAGGTTTTCAATTTCACATTTTAATTCAAACCTACCTGATCGACCGTCAGCTGCTCCAACCAATCACAGCACACTTCAGCTCAACCAAACGGTGCAGACTTTAAGAGGGCTTCCTCTCTCGCTACAGTTTGATAAATTTACAGAATTTTGATTTAACTTTAACCAACAATGTGTTCCTCAGGCTTCATGGTGTCATGAGGAGCGAGTGTGCTGGAGTTTTCTTCTACAACCCTCGCTAGTAGCAGTTACTGTGTCGTCTCAGTGTGCAATGCAGTGCAGCATTTACCTTAGGTCAGTTCAGTGGATATGTTGTTGCTCAGTGTGTGCTGCTTAAAGGCTTCAAAGCTACGCCACTTTGTCATCGGTGAACATGACTGTTTCTGCTGCTTTCAGTTGAAGCACACAACTGAGAAAAAACATCAAATAATGTTTCTTTGTCTAATTTTCTATCAGTCTTTCCCTTCCACACCTCAACGTTGGTGCACAAAGCAGAACACACTCCTCTACATTACACCACGAAAAGCCTGAAGTTCCACAACTGCTGCTGTGGTTACTTTAACACAAGTTGACCTCGAGACTCCACTCCTGCCATCGAACTCTGTGCTTCACCTCTGCTGCCTGCTCACAGAGGAAGTTGGACCTGTGTAGAACCTTAAACTTGTTGAGTGTGAGACAGTGTGTAGTTTGTGTATAACTTCCTCCCTCCAGTCCGTGTGGAGTTGGAGTCCAAGCTCACCCTTCCAGGCAGCCCTTAGTTTTGAGTTAGATTGGTCCTTTAGGTCAGTGTTTTTCAACACTTCTTTTTTGAGCTAAGACACATTTATTACATTTTAAAAATCCTGCGTCACACTTTAGTGTATTCTTTTGTTGCGATGATGTGAAGATGAAGGAAGGAAGGATCTCCGCTGACACTGTCTTTGCTTGTATAATAGGGTTTTATTATACAAAGTACAGCATCATAACAAGCACCATGGATCGCTTGTGAGAGACTGTGCAGCCGGAATGAGTCGCTCCCGAACTCTGACTTTCTGACGTATTTACACAGTTGATTGTCACTCAAGAAAAGGCCCGTTCAGTGGATATTGACAAACCACCTGGGAGCCCTGTAAACACTACATGACCATCTTGGGTAATAGTTCACTTTAAAACGGCCATAAACTAAACAAACAAAATGACACATTTCCAATGACAATTAGTCAATAGTAATTTATTTTTACACACTCAGTTACAATGGCTTTGCAGGCAGGTAGTATTTATGTCTCTGCCACAGTGTGTGGCTTTTTGGATTTGACCTGCAGATAGGGGCGGCACCTCGGCAGTGCCCCTCAGCAAGGCACCAAACTGCTCCACGGGCGCCGTAGAATGGCTGCCCTGCACCCCCTCTGTAGTGCATGTGTTTGTGTGCGTGATATGTATGGCTGCAAGACAAATATCAATTGTATGTGATTGCTGTGAATTGCATGTAAAATGACTAGAATAATGTATCTTAGATCGCAGCATTTTGTGTTTTGGTCGGTGGTGTGACTCTCCCTCCCCGTGCGATCTACGTACCAAGGGGGCGTAGCCGTGACGCGAGAGATCCTAAGAGATTATTTATTTGTCGTCAAACCCTTAACAGCCGAGTCTTCTCACCACTTTGTGTCCAATACCAAACCATACTTTGGGGCGGGGCAAAGTATTGTGGGTTTGTATTAAACGCTGACTCACCCCTCTCTCTGGTTACCGTTCCCTTAGTCACGAGGGCGTCTGTGCTGGTTGTTCTCCGTGGTTTCAAACCACAGAAAGAACCCCCCCCCCCCCCCTCCCCCGCGCTGATAGTGCAACTCGCTCAGCCGGTTTCCTGTTACAGCAGCAGCTTCCTGGACGAAACGCAGCCTGTCGCTCTCTACGAACCACATACAACACGCAATGTGTGTGTGAACCTCCAGCTGTCAGGCAGAGCTTCTACATGCTTTCAGGACAAACTGAAGCAGGAACACACTGGACTCAGTGGACCGGGGAACAGCTGGCTAAACAGGACTAACGAGCTGAGGAGGTCTGGATCTGGAGGATCTGGAGGATCAGGAGGTTCTGGTCGAGACTGAGTCCTGAAGTTGGTTCTGGTTTGGACATGAATATGGGGAACAGTAAAGTCTGGACTCTGGTTCTTCTGCTGGCTGTGTTGGCGGGGTGAGTTGAAACAGTATAGGGTTAGTTTACACAATCTGTGTGCTGTGTGTTAGGTTAGGGTTTCATGAGCAAACACCGAGTCGTTCAAAGACCCGGATAAGCAGCCGGATGTCTATTGTAGTTACTGCAGAAGAAGAACAGTCACTTCTGTCAACAGACGGTTAAAAACATAATAACCAGCTTAACGGCTTTATGGAGTAAAGTCATCAGGTTACGATCAAACTGACAATCAAACTTTCAGTGTCAGCTGTCGCCCTACAGTTTCAAACACTTTGAAACTGTAAAAAAACATTTATTTTATTTATTGATGAGGAAGTGTTCAAACCTACAGGCGTGTGTACTTCCAGAGTTATTGACTCAGTCTATCTGTCTCTGTCTAAATGTCTAAAGCTCTCTGTCTGTCTGTCTGTCTGTCTGTCTAAATCTCTCTGTCTCTGTCTAAATCTCTCTGTCTAAATCTCTCTGTCTGTCTCTGTCTAAATCTCTCTGTCTCAATGTCTCTGTTCAAATGTGTCTGTCTAAATGTCTCTGTCTCTGTCCTTATTGTATCCTAGTGTAGGTGTACCTCTTCTCCTTAAATGTGAGTGCAAACCAAAGATGACTATCTTGATGCACCAGGACTGTGAAGAATGCAACAACACAGTGCTCTGCACTGTCTTGCACTGTCCACTCATATGAACATCATGTGAACCTCTAACCTCCCCGCTGCGGACAGACGAAGAGTCTGATCTTGTCAGTTATAGATCACCTTAGTTGCTGAGCTTCCTGTTGTCAGAATCTCCCTCTGTCTGTGTCAGCAGGCTTCTCTGTATCATAGTTTACACATTACATTACATTACACATTTCTTAATGACAAGCACAGTTAAATGGAGATGAATATGATCACACTCATCATATGGATGCAGGGTTGTGTGTCTGCGGGCTTGCGTTGGGTTTCTGGGTGGGATGTCCTCTCTTGGTTTTTTTTTGTTTCTCTCCTCTCCCCTTCTCGCAACCACAGCCTTGGATGCGATTTGTACTACTGTGACCTGAAGTTCTTTTATCTACCTTTGTTGAACGCACTTATTGTAAGTCGCTGTAATGTACTAGATTTGTACTAGATTGCTGTTTTACATCATCCTGTAAAAACTGTGTTTACCCTATGAGAACATTGCAATTTAAATCTACTTATATTCTACCTCAGGGTCTACGTGTTAAGTTTACCAACAACAATAGTAGCAATAGTACAAC
This sequence comes from Genypterus blacodes, assembly GCF_046128005.1. Taxonomy (NCBI): domain Eukaryota; kingdom Metazoa; phylum Chordata; class Actinopteri; order Ophidiiformes; family Ophidiidae; genus Genypterus; species Genypterus blacodes. The sequence goes on from NW_027466960.1 coordinate 106,699, forward strand.
CTTCCTTCTCCCTCTCTCTCTCTCTCTCTCTCTCTCTCCTCTTCCCCCTCCTTCTGTATAAAAAAATATCTCCAAAATATCCTATAATTGTATGCGCAATGTCATTTAAAATGTTTGCAAAAAAATGTCCACATTCTTTCTAAACTCATGGACTGGATCACGGAAACACTCGTCTGTCCCAATGTATCTCACTGTCTCTGTCTCGGTGTGAACACAGGGTGGTGTACTACTACATGGCAGGACTGCAGCGAAGGTAACACACACACACACACACACACACACACACACACACACACACACACACACACACACACACATTCTCTCTCTCTTCTGCCCCACCTTCATGTCCAGAGTAAATGTTTGATTTCTTCTAACAGATCTGGAATATTCTTTGAAAACGAGGACCAAAGGTGAGCACACAGACACACACACACACACGCACACGCACACGCACACACAGGTTAAAAGGTGCTTATCAGTCAGGAGATTTTTTGATTGGTTTTCAGTCTGAAACTCCCTCATCCCACACCCAATCACAAGAACAACCTGGGGTGTGTAGTTCAATGAGGAGTGCACAGATAAACACACACATGGAGCGCACACTCAGCGAATTACAAGACTCCGCTCCATCAGACGCTAGGGACTCGTTAGGGACACGTTGGGAACATTTTAGGGAGACATAAGGGACTTGTTGATAAGTTAAGATAAAAGTTAATTTTCCGAGGGAAATGACTGTGCAACAGTTACAGTACAGCGCAGAATGAGACGAGAACGAGAAATCACCTAAACTAGTGCAATAAAAACACATGCAAGAATGCATGCAGATGATAAAGTACACACAATAAGGAATACAAGGAACACACATTAGGGGAACAAAGTACATAACAGTACAAGTACATAAGGAGTACAAAGTGCAAAATGTGCCTCTGGCTGGGAGATACGAGTAATTACAATCTATACAACTACAGTATACACATGTGTATATATGATATACAGCAACGTGTTGTGCGATATGCTATAAAGTGACAGTGAAGGAGTGGGGGTCACAGTGTGTACACCTGTGGCGTTCAGTAGTACACCTGGGAGGAGTGAGTCTGTTACTGAAGGTGCTTTTATGAGGCCAGCACCCGATGGAGAGGATGAGAGTCATTGGATTGGATTGGAGAGGAGACCCTAACCCTAACCCCGTCTCCAATCATCAAGATCAAAAAAGCCACCACACGGTCGTTTGACTAACAAGAGGAGTGTGTGTGTGTGTGTGTGTGTGTGTGTGTGTGTGTGTGTGTGTGTGTGTGTGTGTGTGTGTGTGTGTGTGTGTGTGTGTGTGTGTGTGTGTGTGTGTGTGTGTGTGTGTGTGTGTGTGTGTGTGTGTGTGTGTGTGTGTTGCAGTGTTCCAGTTGAAATCACTATAAAGGATCCAGAGTTCCATCTGGTGGCTCCTGACCAGTAAGTGGAACAAAACAGAATCCTTTTAGGTTGATTTGTCGCTTTTTTGCTGCGTGCAGACAGAATGTGAGTGAACTCCTCAGCAGCCTTTTCTTTTTTCTTTTTTTTTTTTGCAATTTGTTTTTATTGAAGCACATATTGTACATGACATATAAACAAAGAGAAAGGAAAGCAAAATTGATTGGGACCTAGGAAATGTCAGTACAAATGTGGCATAAGGAGACAAAGTGACGCTGACTTGAGCTAATGACTTATACAGTGGGGTTGTAATAGTGTTAGGGTTAGTTAGGATAATAGGGTTGTTGGTGATGTATAATTGTGTTCTGTACCAGAGTAATATAAGTGAGGCCACATGGTTACGGTTCTGTTAGCTGGGTCCATGTGTGTAACACATTGACATATATGGATTATTACATACAGGGGAGAGAAGCAAAGACACAGAGAAAGAAGAGAACTAAACCCATAAGGAGAACCAGGCTGTGTAGTGTTCATGGTCATTCAGACTACGGCTGCACCCGCCCATTATCTTAAACCATTCATGGACTGATATTTTTTTGATTCTTCAATCTATCTACAGATTTTTTATTACTCAGTTATATAACGTAACCCATAATAAATAAACATGTCTCATTAATATTCTAACCCTCTTGAAATCAAACACATTTTTACAAATCAAAGTATTCACTGCATTATTCCACAACACATTATAGCCGGTTTTGACTGATAATACGTTTTACAGTCCAACATTTTGCTTATTTCATTCAAGTAAACGCAATCGAGTGCAAACTGCATCCAACAACAAAAATAAAAGAAGTCACTTTCAGAAAGAAAAACTGAGCAACCTCAAGTATAGCAGCCCAACAGGAAGTCATCCTGTAGTAAAGTTAGTGCAACTGAGTCACAACAATAACTACAACTTTCTGAATCAAATCTCAATAATGCAAACACACTAACACAATCACAATCTCCCTCTCTCTCCCTTAGGCCCAGGTTAGTCGGGTGTGTCCTGTCTAATTAAGACAATGAGATGACAAACAGAGCCACATCCAGCAAAGTCCCATTGCATTTGTGGATCTCTAAGCAGTAAATGTTTTTGTTTTTCTCTTTCAGTCTGAAGTACAAACAGCCCAGCCTTGTGCAGGGGTAAGCCACACCCACCTCCTGTTTCTGACTGTACATGTGTCTGTCTAGGTGTAATAGTGTGTTAATGTGTGTTGTAGCCGCAGTGACGTGGTGACAGTGACCCCCTGGTTGGCCCCGGTGGTCTGGGAGGGGACCTTTGACCCCAGTCTGTTGGACAGCGTGTACAGGCTGAAGAACATCAGTGTGGCAGTGACCGTGTTCGCTGTGGGAAAGTGAGTCCATTTCTTTTTGACAGTGATGCGATGTATTCACCTACAGTCTGAATGCTGACACTAACCCTAACCCTACACTGACCTCGTATTTCTTCAGCCTCCTTCTTCTTTAGCCTCTATTTCATGTAATAGAGGCTAACTTCAGCTCAGATGTGCTTACAGGAAGTTTCCTTTAGGTGTTTAGTGTTTGTGTCCATGTGACCTTTGCTGGGAAAGTTCTACTGGTTTCTAATTAGCCTGGTCCAGAGGAGAGCAGACCTGCAGCTCTGTTTGCTGCTCTGCCTCTCTGTGGGGCTCTATGTCTGAGAGGAGCTTGATGCTCTGCTGGAGGCGCTACAGAGCTCCTCCACCAGGGGGCAGAGGGAAGGGACTTCCTCTTGGTAAGAACAGTAATGATCTTGCTATATATCGCCCAGTGCTACAGCGCCACTCAGTGGACAGTTTGAGTTATGGTCTTTACTTTAACTAATGATCTGGTTTGTTGCAATCATTTATAATTCAAAGCCACCAGAAAAAGCCGGAGGTGGAGGATCGGCTCGGGCAGGAGGAGCATAAAGGGGGACCACATTTAGTCAAATCCTATTGAGATGCATCACAGTTGTATCCATGGTAACAGAGTTGAGGGGGCTCTACTCAGTAGGAGGGAGAGTGAAGTTTCAGCTGATTCTGGTAACTTAGTGGTGGTCCCCAGACTGTGGGGCCCATCTGCCTGGTTCCCTGACCCGTCTCACCCTCATGTACATGTGGTGTTTTGTTTTTGGAATTTATTCTTACTTTGTCTGCGGCAGTAGCTCAGTCGGTAGGGATTCCGCTTGAGAACCGGAGGGTCGCCGGTTCGAGTCCCGTATGGACCAAGTAAGTGGACTGGTAGCTGGTGAGTTGCCAGTTTGCCTCCAGGGCACTGCCGAGGTGCCCCTGAGCAAGGCACCAAACTCCCAACTGTATCGCTTTGGATAAAAGCGTCTGCTTAATGACCGTAACGTAATGTCTGTTGTAAATTGTTTGTCTTTGGCAATCTGGTCAGTCTCATCTCCTGATCAAGAACTGAATGTCCTGAACAGGTACACACGGTTCCTGCCTGATTTCCTGAAAACAGCGGAGCAGCATTTCTTCCTGGGTTTCAGGGTTCGCCTCTACGTGTTCACCGACCAGCCGGACAAGGTGCCTAAAGTCAGCATGGCTAAGGGCAGACAGGTAACCACAGCTGCTTCAATTTGTATTGACAAGATGATCTGCAAATGCTAAAGTCAAGTGTTGAATTTGTTGCTAAGTGATGAAGACATTTTATTTGAATTAAATCAACACGAAATGCTCCTCACGCTTCCTCCTTTTCTAGGTCATGGTGCGTTTAGTTCCTATCTCAAAGCGTTGGCAGGAGATCTCAGCCCGCCGGATGGAGCTGATCCAGACGCTGATAGAGGCGGAGCTTCAAAGCAACACGGATTACATCTTCTGCCTGGACGTCGACTCAAAGTTCCACGGACGATGGGGCACCGAGTCACTGGGCAGCCTTGTCGCCGTCATACATCCTGGTAGGCAGAGAGTTGCTGCGGCAACTCATCCTCAACATCAGAGACTTCAATTACTGGGAGTGGGATTAAGGTTTTGATTAGTTTCCCCTGTGAAGTGTTGGGTTAAGGCGTCGACCCTCAGTCGCCGTCCGTTCAACAGTTTGGTCCAAAATCATAATGTCGTCCTTATGACATTCACGGTCCCTAGAGGATGAATCCTGGTGACCATGGTGATGGCACAGATCTTTGTCTTGCGCCACCAGCAGGTCAAAAGTTCAGGTTTCCAAACACATTAGTTGTTGATAGAAAACAACAACAAATGAAATGCTAGTAATAGCAAGCTAATTTATGCTATCAGAGAGTGTTTATATACAGGATGTAATGTCCCAAGCAAAGTTGGAAGTTTGAAAGGTGGAAAATTTCTCCAACACAAAAATTGGAAAACCTAGAATAACATTTTCGAAAATTCTGAAAGAGCAGGATGACGTTCTCGTGTGTGTGTGTGTGTGTGTGTGTGTGTGTGTGTGTGTGTGTGTGTGTGTGTGTGTGTGTGTGTGTGTGTGTGTGTGTGTGTGTGTGTGTGTGTGTGTGTGTGTGTGTGTGTGTGTGTGTGTGTGTGTGTGTGTGTGTGTGTGTGTGTTTGTGTGTAGGTTACTATACAACGCCCCGCACAGGGTTACCATATGAGCGGAGACCTCAGTCCAGAGCCTACGTGGCTCATGGGGAGGGGGACTTTTACTATTGCGGGGGGGCATTCGGGGGCATCCTGCAGGAAGTTTACCTCCTCGCCAAGACCTGCAGAACCAACTTTGAGGCTGACGCTAAGGACGGCATCGAGGCTGCGTGGCAGGAGGAGAGTCACCTGAACAGGTAGGGGAAGGGCGGTGCGCTGAAGGTGTTGTAAACTGCTGATGTCACTTCCTGTTGCTGAAGTGTATTTCCTCTCCCTGCTCAGGTTCATGTGGATCAATAAGCCCTCTAAGGTTCTGTCTCCCGAGTACCTCTGGCAGGACTTCAAAGCCATCACGCCTGAAATCCACATCATCAGATTCTCTGGAGTCACTAAGAACTACGCTGACATCCGACCGAACTGATTGGTATCTACCTTAACCACAATCCACCTCCTCCTGTATCCCTTCACAGATCACGACCTCTCAGGTGCCGAAATTTTACCCCAGAAGCACTCGCGTGACATCATCACATGTGTTTATTCTCTTACTGCCTGTTTCATAAAGGGCGTTGTTATGTTAATGCTGGCTTGTTGTGGTATATTTAGTTTGGACCCAACTCTCTTCTGTCCCCACATGTGGCACACAGGGCTAAAGTAATAATCCTTTCAGGATGGTTCATGGTTCTTACTTCTCTTCTGACTGTTAAAAGAAATGTTAGTGGAAAGCAGACTAAATATCAACAATGTCATTGTTATATGTTGAACTGTTGCTGCTTGTAACCCCCTAAAAGTTCTTCCATGTTTTGAGTTATTTAAAAAAAAAAGAGAAAAAATTGATTGATAATCACTTCCGAACTAAAGCCATTTCAGGCTTGTGTTTATGTGCACTTGTGAGTTACATGCAAAGGTCCTGACCTGTTTGAAGTCCACAGCACCACCGCAGAGCTGGCGGGTCCATCTCGTGTACAACTTTCAAATCGTAGTGATAAGGTAGTAAAAAAATGGTGAAAAGTCGGGAAAAACGTGCTGTTTTTGTGGTAAGGATGAAAATCATGACTATTTTTCACTTTGATAGAAATCAAGTTGGGAAGGTGAAAATGTGAAAAATTACAAATATCTTATTGTCATATTTCAAGAATTATTTTGTTTCCTACACAAAATTAGTGTAATATTTTGTTTCACTAAATTTAATATTTTTGTATTGGGTAACGTTCAATGAAGCTTTTTAGTGGTTGGCGCCCTCTGCTGGTCGCCTGGTTTCTGTCACAGGATGAGTTTTCTTGGACCTGAACCCAAAGGTGAATTTTTCCCATTCAAGAAATGAATTATTGCATTTCTAAAAAGGATTTTCACGAGTCTTGATTTTATGGTTTTTTAATGGTTTAATTTCTTCGCTGTGAAATATTCTGTTGTAAGAATAAAAAGACTTTAAACTTAATGACCAAATGTTTTACTGTGAACTGAATGTGCTGTGATTGGCTGTATGGGGGGGTGGGGGCGGGGGAGGGATGGAGGAAGTAATCACAAAGACAGGAAGTTGAAAAAGGCACAATGTAATTAGAAGTGTGTTTGTGTGTGTGACAGAGAAAGAGAGAGCCAGGCTCTAATCACACACGGTGACAGACAACATGGGTGTGTAGAGCTGATAGTAGAGCAAGGTACAGAGAGACAAAGACAGAGAGAGAGACTGAGACAAAGACAGAGAGAGACTGAGACAAAGACAGATAAGAGAATGACACAATAACAGAGAGACTGAGACAAAGACGGAGAGAGACTGAGACAAAGACGGAGAGAGACTGAGACAAAGACGGAGAGAGACTGAGACAAAGACGGAGAGAGACTGAGACAAAGACGGAGAGAGACTGAGACAAAGACAGAGAGAGACTGAGACAAAGACGGAGAGAGACTGAGACAAAGACAGAGAGAGACTGAGACAAATACAGATAAGATAATGACACAATAACAGAGAGACTGAGACAAAGACAGAGAGAGACTGAGACAAATACAGAGAGAGACTGAGACAAAGACGGAGAGAGACTGAGACAAAGACGGAGAGAGACTGAGACAAATACAGAGAGAGACTGAGACAAATACAGAGAGAGACTGAGACAAAGACGGAGAGAGACTGAGACAAAGACAGAGAGAGACTGAGACAAAGACAGAGAGAGACTGAGACAAATACAGATAAGATAATGACACAATAACAGAGAGACTGAGACAAAGACAGAGAGAGACTGAGACAAATACAGAGAGAGACTGAGACAAAGACGGAGAGAGACTGAGACAAAGACGGAGAGAGACTGAGACAAATACAGAGAGAGACTGAGACAAATACAGAGAGAGACTGAGACAAAGACGGAGAGAGACTGAGACAAAGACAGAGAGAGACTGAGACAAATACAGATAAGATAATGACACAATAACAGAGAGACTGAGACAAAGACAGAGAGAGACTGAGACAAATACAGAGAGAGACTGAGACAAAGACGGAGAGAGACTGAGACAAAGACAGAGAGAGACTGAGACAAATACAGATATGAGACTGACCCAATAACAGAGAGAGACTGAGACAAAGACGGAGAGAGACTGAGACAAAGACAGAGAGAGACTGAGACAAATACAGATATGAGACTGACCCAATAACAGAGAGAGACTGAGACAAAGACGGAGAGAGACTGAGACAAAGACGGAGAGAGACTGAGACAAATACAGATATGAGACTGACCCAATAACAGAGAGAGACTGAGACAAAGACGGAGAGAGACTGAGATAAATACAGATAAGAGACAAGCACAGACGGGGAGACAAAGACAGACAGAGGGTGAAGGACAGATGGAGGTGCCGGTGTTGTCTTGTACTGTCTCCCAACCCCAGCTTACATTTATGTGTGTGGGGGTGTGGGTGGGGGCGGGTAAACAGAGGGAGGAGATGATTTCATTTCAGACTGAACGAGCACAACTGAAGAATGAGAATGAGACAGGGAGAGAGAGGGAGAGAGAGAGAGAGGGAGGGAGGCAGAAACAGAGAGACAGAGACTCAAACCAAGGAGGGAGTTGCTGTGCCTTCTGGACTCTGGACACTGGTTCTCTTCTTTGATTCAACAAAAGGTTTGATACCAACATTTTATTTTTTTCAAAATAAATAAATACTATTTGAGATCCATTGATGGAGAGACTGATGTAAACATAGATTTATAACTCAATCAAATATTCTCCATAAACATTTAAAGCTTTTATCCAATAATGACACATTGAACTTAGGTCAAGCTCAGTAATGATGTCAGCAGTATTAACAGTATAAACACTTCTGCTGACTGATTGTTGTCGCCCCTCAGTGGTCTCCATGGTGACCGGCGTGCGTTTGTGTGTGTATGTGTTTGTGTGCGTGTGTGTGTGTACGGCAACTAACGTGGACACGGCGTTCCCGATGCTGAAACAAGGTGGTGACGGCAGTCTGTTCGGCCTGTCTGTCTCTCTGCACCAGAGCACACAGAAGGACAGCTTCATGTGAGTAATGGACCTGTCTGTCCGCCTGTGTGTGTGTGTCAGGTCAGGTGAAGGCCGTGCAGAGTAAATAATGTGAAGTTTGAATGTTATAGCGAGGCAGTTACACACAGTGCTACTACAGTGCTACTGTGCTACAGTACTACTACAGCACTACTACACTACTACAGTACTACAGTACTACTACAGTAACACTGTGGTGTAATACTAACAGATGTTGTGAGAGTTTAACAGCTGGTCTCTCTCTCTCTGTCTCTTTACATGTTTTCTAATTGAATTGACCACTAAGGCCCCCCCCCCACCACCACCCCCCCCCCCCCACCCCCTCCCCCACCACCACCACCACCACACACACACACATCCTGTTTGTCCTTGGGGAGTTGGGGATCCCTGAGGGTCATGGCTCTCTGTGATTGGATCATTTACCTGCCTTTCATTTCCCATTAACAGACAGACAGACCGAGAGAGAGTGTGTATGTGTATGTGTGTGTTTGTGTGTGTGTGTGTGTGTGTGTGTGTGTGCGCGCGTGCGTGCGTGCGTGCGTGTGTCCAGACCTGCTCATGAACTCTACTTCCTGCACAACACACACACACACACACACAAGCACACACACATTCCTCCTGCTTAGCATGTGACGAGATTGAAAACTTAAGGACTTATGAAGGATGAAACTTTGTCTCCTCTCCTCCTCTCCTCTCTCTTTTCCTCCTCTCCTCCTCTTGATCAATGGACACTTTTCTCTGTGGCCTCTTAAGACATAATGTGTGTCGTTGTGTGTGCTGAGGATCAAAATGAACAACATACAAACCAAAACATACATCCCAATGTGACATCATCATTAATCCCCTTGCGGGGAATAGAACCATCTCTGTTAGTGCCTTGCTCTCAGGTTTGTCACATCTCTGCAGGCTGTTGGTTGGAGCTCCCAGGGAGAAGGCAGAAGCCCACGTGCCAGCTAATCGAACAGGGGGAGTATACGCCTGTCCAGTCAGTGCAGACCAATCAGACTGCAGGAGGATGAACCTCATTGGCTCAGGTATGTCAATAAAGGCCGGGGGCATGGTCTGTATATCAAAATAAAAGCTGGCAGTGTCTAAGGACACTGATGTTTCAGTTCTCATGTGGGTGTGGTCTCTCTCTTCTGTCCTCTGTGTTTCAGACCCTGACCTCAACAAGAATGAGGACCTCTTTGAGGACATGTGGTTAGGCGTTTCAGTTACCAGTCAGGGACGGCCGGGGGGGCGGGTCCTGGTGAGCCTGTGTTCTCATTGGTAGACCATGCCGTCACTCATAATGTGTATCTACAACTTTAACAAACCTTATAAGGAACTGAGAAATGTACTTGAATGAATGAATGAATGACTCAGTGTCTCCATGGATGAATGGGTGAGTGAGCACACACACATGAATGCCTCCTTGTGTCCTTGCAGGCCTGCGGCCATCGCTTTATGAAAATGTATGGAGCTTACAGGCTGAGACATATGATTGGCAAGTGTTATCTCCGCGGCAACGACCTCCTGTATGACCCTGAAGACATGCACTGGCAGAACCTGGATCAGGCCTGCAGGTAAACACCTTAAATTAGATCAGATTAGATCAGTCTAGATGAAAGTAGGTAATATAGGTTATGATAGATTTCAGGTATGACGAGTATGACGAGTACAACAGAACCTTCAGAGGCATCAGAAGATGTTAGGGCTAGGTTAGCTTCTCCACTACATACAGAGGAAGAAAAGCACTTCCTCTGATTGGTCAGTGATGATGATGACATGTGGAGCTCCCATCTGTGCGTGTGTGTGTGTGTGTGTGTGTGTGTGTGTGTGTGTGTGTGTGTGTGTGTGTGTGTGTGTGTGTGTGTGTGTGTGTGTGTGTGAGTGCAGCCACCTTCTGGAGGTCAGCAGTGAGGTCATGTGTAACATGGGGATTTCTGCTGCCATCACCCAAACTGAGGTCATTGTGGGGTCACCAGGAAGCTATGAATGGCAAGGTAGCATTCTGTTCTATTCTATTCTATTCTGTTCCATTCTATTCTATTCTATTCGCAGCTAAATGTTTGTGTGTCATAGGGAACGTTCACGTGTCATGGATGAATCCAGATGTTCTCTATGACTCACACAAGAGCTCCTTCCCTAACCTGAACCAGAGAAACATTTACATGGGTGAGATCAGGATACAGAGACCACATCACAAAGACTGGCCGCTTTTCATGTGCTTTAATGTGTGTGTGCGTGTGTGTGTGTGTGCATGTGTGTCCGTGTGTGTGCGTGTCTGTGTGTGCGTGCGTGTGTGCGTGCGTGCGTGCGTGCGTGCGTGCGTGCGTGCGTGCGTGCGTGCGTGCGTGCGTGCGTGCGTGCGTGCGTGCGTGCGTGCGTGTGTGCGTGTTTGTGTGTTTGTGCATGTTTGTGCGTGTGCGTACAGGTTACTCAGTCACTCAGGCTCCTCGTCTTCTCTCATGGGATGTTGAAACCATAGTTACAGGTGATGACAACACGCAGTGGAGTTGATCTAATCAGGTATCAGTGCTCAGACAGCCGGACTCATTGATTGGTTATTGTTATGATTGACAGGGGCTCCTAAGGACAGTAAGGAGGACGTTCGTGGCTCTGTGTTTCTTGCCAAACGGCAGTCCAATGTGCTGAAGGTCCAACAGATTCTCCGTGGAGAACAAATGGGCTCATATTACGGGAACGCTGTGGCCACCACTGACCTCAACAACGATGGGTACCACATTGTTTTGGCGCTCTGATCTCTTTGTCATTTCTTGTTGTTTGTTTCCTGATTCTGTTAGCTAAGCGTTGCTGCTTCTCTGATGCTGGGCCTGTCCTCAGGTGGAACGACCTGCTGGTGGGCGCGCCTTTTTACTTCCATCGTCAGCTGGAGTCAGGCGGAGCAGTCTACATATATATGAATGCCGGCGGTCGGTTCGAATCTCTGCCCAGCGCCGTGCTTCGGGGTCCGGCCGGCTCCGCCTTTGGTATGTCGCTGGCCGCCGCTGGTGACCTTAACCAAGATGGCTTCCAGGGTGAGGAAGGGTTGTGGAAAATTAAAAAGGACTGATAATGATTTCTTACGGATGATTGACTTCCTGTTGTGCCTCTGTTTGATCGCAGACTTTGCAGTTGGCGCTCCTTTCCACGGAACAGGAAGTGTGATGATTTGGACAGGAAGTGCTGACACAATCTCTGAAATGCCCAGCCAGGTCTCTCTCTTTCTGTCTGTCTGTCTGTCTGTCTGTCTGTCTGTCTCTCTGTCTCCCTGTCTCTCTCTCTTTCTCGCTCTCTGTCTCGCTCTCTGTGTTTTCACACACACAAACACAGTGCTTTAAAGTGTGACTGTCTGTCCTCCTCTCCCCCTGCAGGTCATAGAGGGAGGTCATATCTGGTTTGGTTTCAGGACGTTTGGTTTTTCTCTGTCTGGAGGTTTGGATGTTGATGGGAATCGATATCCTGACCTGTTGGTTGGTTCTTTGGACGACTCGGTGGCTCTGCTCAGGCATGTTTACATGTTAACCTTTAGTTACATCATATTAACATTCGTCTCTAATAATCTATCGTATCCATGACTAAAGCGCCAGCAGGGTGCAGGGTCCTGAGGGGTCTGGACAGACACACACACACACACACACACACACACACTGCAGATGTGTGTGTATAAACTGGGAACAATTAAACGATTGAATAAATCACATCGTCATTGATTGATTGATTGATTGATTGATTGATTGATTGATTGATTGATTGATTGATTGATTCCTCCACAGAACACGTCCAGTCATCCACCTGAACCAAACTCTGAAGGTTTCTCCTGAGGTTGTGGACCCAAACCACTGTGACTACTGGTGAGCAGCGTCATCATCATCACTTATCAATGGTATTGATGAGGCGATGGACCTAACTGCATCACTCTTGGAATGTGTGTGTGTGTGACAGTGTGCAGGTGGAGGTGTGTCTGTCCTACACTGTCAGCACTGGAGATCAGAACTACAGAGAGAACATCAGTGAGTAAACTGAGCTTTCATACCACCTTTACGTCTGAATGATGATTGTTCATTTAGGAGGATTTATTTACCCCATTATTGATTAGTTGCGCTCACGTTGTTTTGTTTACAGATTCTGTGTTGAATGTTCATGTATTACCACGGCAGATATGATTCTAATGCATCAGGTTAAAGGAAGGTAGAAAGGTGCCTGGTAAGATTCAGGGTTCTTCCGAGAGAGCCTGTTGAAGTGTTGTTGAGCAAGACACTGAAGCTCTAACTGCTCTATATGTACCAAGATGAGATAAGATCAAAGTTTATTATCCCCAGGGATTACTGTGCAACCGTTACAGTAGAGTGGAGAATGAAACGGAGAATCACCTCTAGTGCCAAAAAGACATGCAAGAAAGTACACACAATACGGGGTACAAAGAACAAACAGTAGGGGAACAAAGTACACAAGGAGTAGAAAGTGCAGGATGTGCATCTGGCTGGGAAAGTGAGAGTATTTACAATATAAACAACATGTACAGCATACAGTGTGGTATATATGATGTACTGCAATGTGTTGTGCAATGTGCTGTAAAGTGATAGTGAAACTGTGCGTGCGTGCGTGCGTGCGTGCGTGCGTGCGTGCGTGCGTGCGTGCGTGTTTGTGTAAACACACATACGAGGGGCCTCAGACCCTAAAGGTTTGCATGCCAAAAACCCCATGTGGCCCCTTCACTCCCACTATTGACCATAAATAGTCAATGCAAATGAATGAAAGCATATTGAGTGCAGATGAAGTGCAGATGAGACTTTGGATTTTTGGATTTTGTGGGCTGTAGCAGTGAGATAACAGATCAATCATAAATGAGAAGTGTGAGAACATTACTGAGTATAATCAAATGCTAAAGTTTACTGTTGAAAGTCGCAGCATAATAATCATCTTCACTGTGAGGGTTTGGCAGCAGAGTGAGGAGATTTCTCTGATAAGCAAAAGATTTAACTGCATATTTAAACATAAACAGCATTTCTGTATACATGCAGAAATCCAAAATGTTTTGTGCCACAGGAATTACACATTTGAATCCTAAATGGATGGACACTGTGTGTGTGTGTGTGTGTGTGTGTGTGTGTGTGTGTGTGTGTGTGTGTGTGTGTGTGTGTGTGTTCTGGTGACATCATCATACTTTCCCCTTGGATTGTCTTCTTGTCCTTCTCTGCCATTTGTGTGTGTGTGTGCGTGTGTATGTCAATGCTAAATGACATTACGGTCACTGGTGTTGTTTCACACACACACAAAGATCTGTATTCCTCTGGCGTTCTGGTGGTTTCTCATTAATTTGAACAATCAGAGAGGAGGTCACACTGTTGCTATGAAACTAAAGCACACGTTCTCTCTGCCAATCAGCTTCTGTCTTGAGACTGCATGGTGAAAACCTTTAACATGTAGGGAAACACAAACATCTGTTTATTTATTTAAATGTGTTAATGAGCCTGAAATCATCAGCTGTCATTGTGTAATGAAGCTTTCAGGGGTTCATTCGGTGGGTCTTTGAATGGATCCATGAACACGTGTTACCTTTGACCCTGAACCCTTTGTATGTTGTCATGGATCTCTATCCTAAAGCTGCTTCACGTTATAGCCCCATAACATGAAGCAGCTGAGACATGGAAATGTAATGTTTGTCCTCCGTATGAAGCCTGACAATAACATATCAGCTGTGAGTAAAGGCTGAGGTCATTTGTCCTGTAGGGTGCGCCACGGCAGCAGGATGACGCCCAGCCATTCCTTAAGTCATTGACACCATCAGCCAATCAGAGCACGTGTTTGTCCCTGTGTGCACAAGTACACATTACAATGATTTGTTCAACAGCCTAAAACAGTGTGTGTTGCCTTGTTTGATTGACAGCTGTATGTCTGTGTGCCTCTCAGCTGTTCACTTCACCGTCTCTGCTGACATCACACGACACAAACCCCGTCTCTATTTCAATGACAACGGCCAGCATATTTACAGCAGCTTCCTATTGATGCCTTCAAGACGCTGTGAAACCCTGAGACTAGGACTACAGGTCACACACACGCACACACACACACACACACACACACACACACACACACGCACACGCACACACACACACACACAGGAAGTCGTGTAATCAGTGTGTTTTTCCTTTAATCAGGTTTTGATCTGATCAGCTTTGATGTCAGGATGTTTGGCTCATCAATCAATCATTGATCAATGCTGATAACAACAAACAAAAAACACAAATATATCTTTATGTAAGCCTCCCTGCATTTCCTTACATAAGAACAACTGTAGTGTGAACAAAGTAATTTAACAACGTGTGTATGAGGCTCCACACACGACACAACATGAGAAAATACACAACAAGGAAAAACCGAGGGTCAAAGTCTAGAAAACACACACACACACACTGACTTCCCACCATGTTTGTGTGTGTGTTTGTGTTCTCCAGAGTTTAGTCCGAGACAAAGTGGAACCTCTGGTGTTTTCGCTGAATGTTTCTCTGGATGAGAAGCTCCCCACCAACAGAAGAACTGTGCAGAACCTGAACCCCTTTCCTGTTCTGAGCCATGAACCACAACCCATCAAAGCTCAGGTCGGAGCCCATCAGAACCACATATACACAACAGGCACCATCGTGAACTTTCATTGGTTTGAAGTATTACTGGCCCCTCCTTTTGCCTTAAGCTCCACCCAGAGATCCTCTTTAAACCGGAAATACTTCTGTTCTGTTATCAGATCCACATTCAGAAGGCCTGTGGTTCTGATAACCGCTGCCATAGTAACATCCAGATGACAGCCCAGTTCACCAATGAGCACCAGGAACCATTCCATATGTGAGTCATGACCAGGAGCAAGAGATAGTGGGAGGAGTCCCATTGTGGGTGTGGTTAAAAAGCAGTAAACAGATGAGGATTAATGTTGTTTCTCCATTCATCTTAACTCTTCCTTCGTTCATCACCACAATCTGAACCCACCTGGTAGCTCCTCCCCTCACTGCCACAGCTCCCCCCACACCGCTGCTCATATGTCCAACAGCACGAGAAGACCTCAGGACTTCAGGGTAGATTTGATGGACCACAGGGAACCAAAGTATCTGAATCAGCTGAAACCAATCATTGAATCAGAAGCCAAAAACAGCAAATGACACAAACACCAGCGTAACATCTGTGTACTGCAGGGCTCAGCACAGGAGAGCGCCCTCTGCTGGACAAGAGAGACAAGCCAAGCCTGGTGCTCAATCACGTCCTCCTCCTCACAAAGTGCGGAGCTGTCGCAGTGATGGGCGGAGCTGCTAAGCAGGATCAGACAATGTAAACGTTCCAAAACGCACTGAGGAAGACTGAATGGAGAAAGTGACCATGTGTTAACAGCAGCAATGCAGTGGGAGGAGTTACAGTGGGAGGAGTTACAATGGGAGGAGTTGTTTAATGTGCAGAGTCATGTAGTGGGAGGAGTTGCAACAACCACCCATCTGCTTTTTAGAGATCTTCATAATAAAAGCCTGATGGAAAACATGGTCAAGTCATCAGGAAGTGGAGACTGTAGCCATGACGACGCCCACTATGAGATTCTACACTGTTGTGTTTGTGTGCGTGTGTGTGCGTTTCAGGCAGCAAGGTGTTCAGGTTTTTCACTACAACAGCAGCATCAAGCGACTGCTTCTGGAGGTCAACATCACCAATGCACCGTTACCAGGGCGACCAGCAGAGGACGCTCACAGTGCCGCTCTGAACGTCAGCGTCCCACCATCACTCAAATACTCTGGAGTCCGAACAAAGGTGCTGAGCACACACGAGCACACACACACACACACACGTGTGGGCATATACGTAGACTCATCATGTGCTGAGCTGCTGTGTGTGTGTGTGTGTGTGTGTGTGTTACAGGGTGACGTTCAGGCTGCTGTTATGTGTTCCACTGATGTTGTGGGTTTTCTGCTGTGTGAGCTGGGAAATCCATTTAAAAGTAACCACAAGGTACTTGAACCACCAAAGATAAACCTGTTACCACGGATACCATCACTAGTACAAGTTGTATTGTTGCCATAATAATATGTTTGCTTCCTGTTCTGCAGGTTCAGGTTCTCATCATATTTCAGACATCTGAGATCAGCTTAGACACCAGAGAGATTCAGGCGATGCTGCAGCTGTCCACGTGAGACACACACACACACACACACACACACACACACACACACACACACACACCAGAGAAACCGTAATGACATCAGAGGTGGGTGTGGCTTTATCTACCCCTGCAAAGTTAAACAACAACCAAAAATCCTGAAAACATCATTGCAGCGTTCAGATATGAGAAACACAGATCGGTGCCCTCACACAAGGCGTTACTACGACAACACAGAGCGCCTCCAAGAGAAGCACCCTGAGACTGTGTGTGCGTGTGTGTGTCTCTGTGTCTCCAGGCTCAGTGAACAGTCAGATTTGTCTCCTGTCTCTCTCACCTTGTTGGTGGAATATTCATTGCAGACAGCTCTCACTCTGTAAGTACACACACACACGCACACACACCTGAATACACACATGTAAAGTTGATTACCCAGAATTCCTCCTGACATTTGTTTTGAGTTGGTACATTTTCAAAGGGTTGAAGGTCAAACCCTGACCTTGGTCACATGACGTACAAACTGACTCCCCTACAGCGTCAAACAGCCAGACCACACCCACTTCAGTAGTCACGTGACCGGGGAGTCGGCCATGAGGCGCGAGGATGACGTGGGCAGCTCGCTAGACTTCACCTTCCAGGTAAGGAGACTCTGACCTTTGACACTTCCTATTGTCCGGCCTTTCATTCTTCGCTCTGTCTGATAGGTCGACGTCTTCGGGAAGCCTTTGGGTCACCTGGGAATCCTGGCGGTGGAGTTTGATTGGCCCTGGGAGGCGTCCAATGGGAAGTGGCTGCTGTACCTGACAGAGATTCATTTAGAGGGAACGTCAGAGCCTCAGTGTGTTCCTCCAGGCAACATCATCGACCCACTCAACCTCACGGTACCCACGGCACCAGCAGCCTCCTGCACATGTAGTGTATCCATAGCAACCAGTCATATCTGATCATGACCTATTCAGCAGTCAGCGGAGGTGAGGACGAAGAGGAGTCTTGAGGAGGAGCAAGTGAAGAAGAAGGTGGAGCAGAGAGAAAGAACACGACATGCACTCAATCTGCAGGGACCGAGGAGGAAGTCCTACACACTGGTACACACACACACACACACACACACACACATAGTGACATGGGAGTTATGTACCTGTGCAACTTTACATTTACACTGCTCATGCACAGTGGGTGAAAACAAGGTGTTTCTTCCTGAATGTTTTGGTGTGTGTGTGTGTGTGTGTGTGTGTGTGTGTGTGTGTGTGTGTGTGTGTGTGTGTGTTTGTGTGTGTGTAGGATTGTGTACACGGTGCTGCTCGCTGTGTGAAGTTCATCTGTCCCCTCACCAACATGAAGAACTCAGCAACCTTGAGAGTCAGAGCGAGACTGTGGAACTCCACCATGACGGAGGTAGAGAGACAGAGAGACAGAGAGACAGAGAGACAGAGAGGGATTGGGGAGAGAGAGAGAGAAGGAGAGAGAGAGAGTGAGAGTCGTGTGCGTCGATATCAGTATGATGTTCAAAACTCTTCACCTGTATTGGTTGTTTGTTGTACGATAGATCATAGGTCATGGATAATCTGATTCAATCTGAGTGTGTGTTTGTGTGTGTGTGTGTGTATGTGTGTGTGTGTGCGTGTGTGTGCGTGTGTGCGTGTGTGTAGGATTACCCTGAAGCCTGGAGTGTGTCGGTTTCAGGTCGAGCGACTCTGAAGCTGCAGACAAACAAACCGACGGTCAGCATGGAGCCTCACAGCACACAGGTACATCACAGGTCACAGGGTCACGGAGTCAAAGAGAGCAGAAGTCTTTCCAGCTGCGCTTCAGTGAAACATGAAGGGGATCTGGACCTGTGCAGAGATTTGGTGTTGTAGATGTTCTTCTCCCTTCTCTTCTTCCTCTGCAGTTTGTGGTGGACCTTCACCCTGACAGAGGAGAGCAGGAGGAGGCCGGCGCCCCCTTGTGGGTGCTGGTGGTGTCGGCGCTGGCTGGAGTTTTACTGCTGGCTGCCATGATCCTGCTGCTGTGGAAGGTAAACAGGAAGTCCATTGTTTTATAGAGAAAGTACTACATTAATGTTATAAGTGATTATGTGTGACTGCAGTTTAAACACAAAACAACCTCAGTATTTTTTACAGGTGATAAATATATATAAATATAAGTATATTGATTGGCGATTATAAACCTTCAGACTTTAGGAGTGTAAATGTTTGTCGCCCCCTGGTGTTCAGTGTGGGTTCTTCAGGAGAGCCAGCACCAGGGAGCTTTACGAGGCCAAAACCCAGAGAGCCCACAGGAAGAGCCAGCCGTCTGACGACCTCTGACCTCTCACCCCTGTAAGAACCAAACACTGTCTGTTTACAGGTGGAGGGTCTTAATGAGCAATACTTTCTTCCCTACTTCGCTTCCTTTCTGGGAAGGAAGCTGCACTAAATCGTCCTGCCTCTGATCCATAAACGTGTGATGAAAGTATGATGAGACACAAACACGTCTGAACATTTAGTCCCAAACTGAACAATCAATCAATACAATGTTGATAAATGCACCAAACTTTGATCTGCTTCATGAAAGGATTTTTTGGGAACTTCAGGTCAACAAAGTTTATCTGACCAATCATCTCTCAGCTCTCTGCTGCTGGGCAGAGACACTCCTGACCCTGTGTGTGTGTGTGTGTGTGTGTGTGTGTGTGTGTGTATGCGTGTGCGCAGTGTGGCTTCTTTGCCAGGGGCAGAGAGGGGCAGGCTGCGGCGCTGCACCAGGGGAGGATTCTGGGTAAAGAGGATCAGAAGTGCTACACCGACTCTAATGGCTTTCTCATCCAGGATGACATCACTTCCTCCACTAACAGGAAAAGGCAGACACCAAAACATTGGGTCACCATGTGGACTGAGACACACACCTGCTGACAGATTGACCGTATCCATGGAAACACATTCCTGAACTGGACCAAACCATTTCAGTGCACTGCCACTTCATACCTGTGTGTGTGTGTGTGTGTGTGTGAGTGCGCGCGTGCGCGCATGCGTGCGTGTGATTATCTGTTTGTCTGTGCAACACATGGACAAAAGTTTGTGGACACGTCTGCTACTAGACTACTGATGGCTGGATGGCAGAGAAATTACATGTGTGTGTGTAGGCTTTATGTCTCTCTGTTTGTAGTTTGGACCGCTAGAGAGCCCAAAGCAACTCTATACATAAAAGGTTTCACCTTTGACCTCGCTGTACCCTAAAACCTGCAGCCGTGTTGTGATTAAGGAGGGAGTATGTGTCTGCGTACATTTGGACTTGTGTCACGATTCTTCCCACCTGTATTCTCACAACAAGGATGTGACTGATGAATTGGCGTCATGTGACAGAAATATATCACTTTTTTCTCAGTTTGTGTGAATTTGGCTGCAAAACCACAAACAAGTCAACTTTGAGTTTCTTCATTTCCATTGCAGTTCTTCTCTGCTTCCTGTGACCTCGTGATCTCGTTAACACAGCAGAGAACTGCTGCTGAATCATATTTATACATGTAAACATGACCGCTGACCCTTGTTAGAACCTTATACATAGATTTATACTGTGTATATATATACTGTATATATATATATATATATATATAAAGTCTTGTGTACCTGAACTAAAGTTTATGATTTCGGCCCTCAAATATCCAACCAGAAGCTCTAGCGACTCTGAAGAGCGGAGCGCTCAGTTAATGGAAGAACAGATGAAGTTACTTAGCTTTGCTGTGTATGTGACTTGTTTGTTTTCAATGCTATTTTCCATACGCGAGAGCCCGTGTGTTCTCTTTCTAAAGTGTGTGTTCACCGTGATGCCTTCAGGGAAACTCAGTCTCTTTGTGTTTGGTTCTAATTTTTTCCCAGAATCCTCCTTGGTCTGTGGGTTCAGCCTGAGGCAGACATGTTTTGTCCTTTAGATATTTGAAGAATGTTTTATGAACAAAATGGAATATCACAAAAACTTATGAGGTGGATTTCGTCGAGAGCTGGTACAGAAGTAAAGAATCAAAGTGTCGCCATGGAAACTGTGGAGGTAAACAAACTTTATTTACAGAAAAACAGTCATTCATCGTTGAACCCTTCAGACAGATTCAGACAAAGTTGATACACACACACTCACACATATACTGTATACGTACACACACACACACACACACACACACACTGCTTCTCTCTATCACCGTCCTGTGTCAGCAGAGAGCACAAAGCTGCCACACATTGTTCTGTATAAAGGCTCCGCCCACCTCGTCTTGCCTGCATGCTGCTTTCACTTCACTTTGTACATAGAGCTTAATTTATTTTCCATTTTGTGTATATTAGCAATCATTGTTGGTTGCTCACACTGCTCAGACCTCTTCTTATACGACAATCTGGTGCCCCTCATCCTCATCTTCATTCTCATTAGGAACAAGATCAGAGATAGAAAACTCATTCACCTGACAGAGAGACAGACAGAGACGGATAGAGTGAGACAGAGAGAGAGACATTCTGTGATTCTATGGCGACAAATAAACACTTGTTTACCTGAAGGACATCATCTGTCTGCTCAGCAAGGACATGTCCTCTGTCCTGTCTCACCTCCACCATGACTTTACCATTACCTGGGAGGGGCGAGTGACAGATGAAACAGAGAGACACACAGACAGACACACAGAGACACACAGACCATGTCCATGTCCTCTTCCTGGGGCTCAGGATCAGGGAAATCTGTGCCTCCACCTTCTCACCCTAGGACCATGTGACATTCTAAGGAGGCGTGATTTTATATCAGTCTACCCAAAGAGCCAAACTAATCACCAGACTCCCTAATGATGTCATTGAAGCTGCCACAGTCGCTTTGCCTTGTGGGAGATAACTGCAATGCAAAATGCAATGCATGTCTGTAAAAACTCGGACTGTTACTTTCTCACGCTCAGCCCCCTGGTTCACTGCAGAGCTACGGACTATGAAAGCAGCAGGACGTGTACTTGAGCGGCGGGCCACAAAATCTGGACTCACTGTACACAAAGACATCTAGCAACAACCCCAAAGGGCCTACTCAAAGTCTCTCAGGAAAGCAAGGTCACTATTCTACTCCAACCTCATAAATAAAAATCCTGGAAACTCAAAGCAGCTTTCCTCTACCATAAATCATCTCCTCAAGCCACAGACTCTCCACCACACTGATACCACAGAAAAGCAGTGCAACAGCTTCCTCACCTTCTTCAGGACAAAAGTCAACACCATCCGCTCTCTTCTCTCAAGTTCCCCGGCTCCGTCTGTCCCCGCTGCCGAGCCCCAGCCCGGGATTTTCCAGCCTCTCTGCTGCTTTTCTGAAATCTCTGCGCAAGAGGTTGAGGACATCATCTGCATGATGAAACCTTCCACCTGTGCCCTGGACCCTTTTCCTACAGCCCTGGTGAAATCAAACATATGCACTCTAAGTCCACTGATTACCCAAATCATCAACCACTCACTCAAGACCGGCTATGTTCCATCTGCTCTCAAAACCGCTGTCATCAGACCCCTTCTCAAGAAACCCACCCTGGACCCAGAAGTCCTCTCTAACTACAGGCCCATCTCCAACCTCCCATTCCTGTCCAAAGTGCTGGAAAAAGTAGTTGCTGCCCAGCTACAGGACCATCTCATCACACACTAAATTTCAGTCTGGGTTTCGTTCAGCTCACAGCACCGAAACAGCGCTCGTCAGAGCCACAAACGACCTCCTGATGGCAGCTGACACTGGCTCACCATCATTACTCATCCTCCTGGATCTGTCTGCGGCTTTCGACACGGTTGACCACAATATCCTCCTCCAGCGCCTCCACCACACCATTGGACTCTCTGGCTCCGCCCTGAGCTGGTTTCAATCATACCTGTCTGGAAGAACAGAGTACGTCTCCTTGGGAGGGGAAAAGTCAGCGACACACACTGTCACCTGTGGTGTCCCTCAAGGGTCGGTTCTTGGCCCCACCCTGTTCACCCTCTACACTCCGCATCATCACTCAGTATGGAATAGCATTCCATTGCTACGCTGATGACACACAACTCTATGTAAAAACTGACCCATTCACATCTGCAGCCTCATTATCATCATCATCCTCGTCATCTTCATTGAACACCTGCCTTGAGGAGATAAAGGCGTTGATGACAAAAAACTTTCTTCATCTAAATAGCTCCAATACAGAAGCTATCTTTGTTGGCACACCACATCAAGTCCGGTCATCCCCAATAACACACATCACCTTCTCTGGTCAAAACATACCTCTGTCTTCAACAGTCACCAACCTGGGCGTAAGATTTGACAATCATCTCACTTTTGACACCCAGATTAAACACCTCTGCAAAACCTCCTTCTACCACCTCAGGAACATTGCCAAACTCCGCCCCACACTCAGTCTGTCAGATGCGGAAAAACTGGTCCACGCCTTTGTCTCCTCAAGGCTGGACTACTGCAACGCACTTCTCATCGGTTCTCCTGGCAAGAGCCTACAAAAACTACAGTACATCCAGAACAGCGCCGCTAGGATCCTGATGAGAGTACGGAAATATGACCACATCACACCCATCCTTCACTCACTCCACTGGCTTCCTGTATCCTTCAGGATCGACTATAAAATCTCTCTGCTAACTCATCAATGCATCCATGGGAATGCCCCTTCCTATCTCAAAGAACTCCTCACACCACAAACCTCCACACGTGGAGTGAAAAGGTGCAAGACGGCAATGTTCCTGAATATTCCTGAATGTAGCTGCATGTGTGAACACTGAAAATCACATGGAGTGCCTGAAAGGTGAACGGTCATCCCAGGGACTTTGTCTCACCCAGCAGAATGAGCAGGACAGAGCTGAAGGCCTGAACCAGAGCTGCCTGTCTCACTGCTCGGTAAAGTCTGCAACGTCTCTGAAGGACAACGTCTGGACCTAGAGAGACAGACGGACAGAGAGACTATGTTAAGTATTGTTCAGCAGTGGGTCTCAAACTGTGGAATTAGTGTGACTGGTGGTACTTATGTCTCACCTGTCTCAGTGAAGGAGTCCTCCAGCACCGCCGTCCCTCTGCTGGTCTGTCCATGCTGAGGGAAGGACAGCTGGACCACGCAGCCCAAACGGAGCCTTCTGTCTCTCCTCTGCTCCTCCCCCTCCTCATTAGTGAGGTCCTTCAGCTGGGGAGAAAATAAGAGATAGTTTCAGTTTACTGAGGTCAGGGTTAGGTGAGAAGGTGAAGAACTAGACGCTGTATGAACGTGTTCATGTGTCTTACTGCGATGATACGTGAAGACCAGCCGTTAAAGCCCAGGTACTGATTGGCCAGCTCCAGGCAGTGGAAGTGGCTTAAAGGTCTACTGCTGTTTGACAGGAAGGAGGGGGTCTGCTTTGAGCTGAGCCTCACCTGTGACACACACACACACACACACACACACGCACACGGTTCTATTCATGTTCTTATGTCATGTTCTGATCTTAGGTGAACGTCTGAACCTTGAGCGCTTGGTTCTGGAACAGTGTCTGTCCGTCCGTCTGTCTTTGTGCCTTAGACGCCTGAGCAGCAGAGAAGAACTTCACCAGGGCGTAGTACCCCGGAGGAGCCTGTGGGGCGTTTGGACGGACCTTCAGAAGGTAAAGAGGCCCAAAGGAGGAGAAGACGGCACTCAGCTGCTCCTACACCAAAACACACACACACACACACACTGAGCCAGGACGGACAGACAGGAGGACAAGGACACTGTTTGATTCAGAGTCCTTAGGAAATCATTGGACAAAATCAAAAATAACAAAGACTCCAAAAACGTATAAAAAAATTCTGACTTACATAGATTCCAACCTCGGTGTGTGAAGGATGGAGGTTCCAGATGAACAGAGTGTTACTGTTCGACACAGGAACCTGGAATTCCAGGACATCCACCTCCAGATCCATCCGACTTACAGGTGACACAGCCGGGACCCGTCAGACCTACAGGAGACACAACCG
The DNA here is from genome assembly GCF_046128005.1 of Genypterus blacodes. NCBI lineage: Eukaryota > Metazoa > Chordata > Actinopteri > Ophidiiformes > Ophidiidae > Genypterus > Genypterus blacodes. The sequence continues at coordinate 131,244 of NW_027466960.1, forward strand.
GGACCCGTCAGACCTACAGGAGACACAACCGGGACCCGTCAGACCTACAGGAGACACAACCGGGACCCGTCAGACCTATGCGGCTCCGGTCTGGTCTGACAGAACTCAACAGCAGCTTTTTGGCATTTGTCAACTTTTTTTCATATAATTGCAGAAGTAAACGGCAATACGAATTTGGAATCTAATGACTCTTAAATAAACAAACAGTGACATCGAAACAAGAATTCTACCAGCCAATCAGCTCACAGCAGAAAAGTTCTTTATTCTTTAAAACTACAGGACATTCACATATTTTAATCTTAAAGACGCAGAATAGATGATTTGAGATTACGTCTGTAATCTTTAAATAAACTCAACTACATAACAATGACTCAAACTAAATACAATTAGTGACACCACTAAATCATTGAATACACGCCGGAACATAGAAAGAAAGTGCAGCTGACCTTAGCTGTTTCCGGTCGGGAAAACTTTCCAAACGTTTATCTTTGTGCCTCTTACCGCTTTTCTCGCTTTCAAAACAAAGATTGGCGCTCTTCCGCATTGCGGCTGTAGCTGACTAACCGGAAAACGTCCCGAAGGAGCCGAGGTATCAAATTAAAATAAGACGAGGTGACATCATTAGTTTTTACTAGCGTGGACTTTTACCAGCGTTGTGTTACGTCATGACGCCAGTTTCCTTGAAAACTAGAAAGCGAAAAGAAAGACTCGAACAGTAATTCACATAAAATAAAATCATCAAGCATTATTATTCAAAACAATAAAAGCATCATGCCTGTCACATTGAAACAAACACACTGAACAAATAAGACGTTTGCCTTCGGAGTTATATCGCAACAAAAACAGTATCCCATCTTTGAGTTCAGTGGACAGTTTTTCCAGATACACTTGTTGGTGTTTTATTTTGAAGCAACTTCCTCAGCAGCACGTTTGGAAAACGAAAGGACACGGAAACATTCCAACATTCCCGCATCACACACTTCATGATGTCAAGAAAACCAAGTTTGATATTTACAGACTGAAATATGATCATATGGCTTTTTGGAAGTTCATAAAAGTGATATGATAATGTGTATATTATATTATATTATATTATATTATATTATATTATATTATATTATATTATATTATATTATATTATATCATATTATATTATATTATATTAAATTATATTATATTATATGAAATCATATTATATTATATTATATTGTATTATGTCATATTATATTATATCATATTTCTGTACATTTTGTATCCTGTGTCACAAAATGTACAACCGGGATGATCCTGTGAGTTATTGTGTACATTTTACAAAAAACTTACTAAAATATATATAAATATATATACACATCACTTCCTTCATAATAAATCATTATTACCATATTATCATACTTTTATTATTAATCATAAATGAAATAGATAGATTGGATGAATGGATGAATGAGCCATGAAGTGTGATGCCTCTGTTGTTGAGTTATTGTGTAATTAACAATAAAACGCAGATGACATTACTTCAATTATTTTAAAAACCCTGTGAGTGAAGGCAAGGAGAAGAAAGAAAGAAAGAAAGAGGAGAAAGTGAGAGAAAGGGAATTTCTCTCACTTTCATGATTTGTTTTCCCTTTCCAGTCTGTAATAAAAGCCTCAGGTAAGCAGCATGATGGACACACAGCTCATCACCAGCTTCACCAGCAACATGCACACACTCCTTCTCCTCCTCATCAGCCTGGACGTGGCCCTGTGCTGTAATTGGTTGTGGCGCTACGCTCACATCAACAGAGACACTCTGGATCTACTGGACCAGATGGTGAGTTCACCTCAGCAACGTTTGAGTTAAAAGTTTGAGTTAAAAGTTTGAGTTAAGTTAAGATGCTAAAACGACCAGTGACACTCAGAGAGTGGAACCAGTTCCAGTCTGACAGAGGAACCAGTTGGAGTGTGTGTGTTGATTATTGTGTATTGATTTTCAGGGAGGTCCTCTGACTGACCAGGAGAGTCAGGTTACTTTTCCAAGTCGACTCTACAAAGACATAAAGAAAGATAAGGTATGTCTGTCTGTCTGTCTGTCTGTCTGTCTGTCTCTCTGTCTCTCTGTCTCTCTGTCTGGCTGGCTGGCTGGCTGGCTGTCTGATTTGAGAACTCGCTCTCTCTGTCTCTCTGCCTCTCTGCCTCTCTGTCTCTCTGTCTCTCTGTCTCTCTGTCTCTCTCTCTCTCTCTCCCTTTCTCTCTCTCTCTCCCTTTCTCTCTTTCTCTCTGTCTCTGTCTCTCTCTCTCTCTCTTCCTCCCTCCCTCTCTCTGTCTCTCTCTCCCTGTCAACACTGAGGCTGTTTGTGCAAACGTGATTCTGATTCTGATTCTGATTTGTACAAACGTCCACCAGCGAATGTATTTTTATCGTATACTAAGTTTTTATGTTGACTTGTAACTCTCTCTCTCTCTCTCTCTAGGCGGAGTCTAAGCTGCTCTTCATCGTGAACAGCCTGGACTTGATCTTGAGTCTCTATAGTCATGGTAATCTGTCGTCCGTTTCTTGGGACACGAAAAAGACGGAAAGGTTCCTCGACAACATCCACAGACAAACATATGAACTCCACAGCTGCGTGAGTGTACAGACAGCCAGACAGCCAGACAGACAGCCAGACAGCCAGACAAATAATAAAAGATAAATAATTTACCTGTGTGTGTGTTGTTTCTGCAGCTTCCCACCAAAAGGAAACCAAACATCAAACTGACACGATACTACAGGAGACTAAGAAAGAACACTGTGAGTATGTGTGTGTACCACACAGTGTGCATGTGTGTGTACCACACTGTGAGTATGCGTGTGTACCAGACTGTGAGTATGTGTGTATATCACCCTAACACTACTGTGTGTGTGCAGGGTGGCAGCCCCGCGTCCTGGGAGCTGATCAGGAAGGAAACCAAGCATCACCTCCAGCGTTTGGAGCTGCTGGTGGCCTCCATGGTAGCAGCCAGCGGGGGGCGCACTGCCCTCTTCTGAACATTGAGGCCCCGCCCCTCTCTACTTCTGTTCTACAGAAATGACATCAGGAATGTTTTAAATGTGTCATAAGATATGAAAATGTATTTATTTGTTGTACTTGTTTTGTGTATTTTCTATTTATCATATTTATTCATTTATTTATTTATTTATTGTTGTATTTATTTTGCATTTCACACTGGGACATTTCATTACTTTTTATAATGTGTTTATTTGTTTATTTAAAGTTGACAACAATAAAAACATAAATCATTTATCGTTTCTTCCAATTGATCAAACAAATGAATCCGTGTGAATGAATGACAGGAGGAGGAGGAAGAGGGAAGTGTGGAAGGAGAAGTGAAAGGAAATGGAGGAGGTAAAGGAAGAGGGGGTAAAAGATGACAGGAGGAGGTATAGGTGAGGAAAGGAGGAGGCAAAAGAGGGAATGTAAGGTTGGGGAGGAAAGGTCGAAGGTAAGGGAGCGAGGAGGTAAATGAGGAGGCAAACAAGGACAGAAGGAGGTATGTGAGAAAAGGAGGACATGGGTGGTGAGAAAGTTAAGGAGGAAGTAAAGGGAGACAGGAGGAGGAAGTGAGGAAAGGATGAAACAAAGGAGGAATGTAGAAGGTAAAAGTGGAAAATAGAGAGAGGAGGAGTTTTAGAGAGGGCGGAGCCTGATACAGAAAAGGAATGATTGAGCTGTGCTGAGTTTTGACTTCCTGTGTTAGAAGGAAGTCTTGTGATTTGTTTTGTTTCTGTCTAAATGTAAACTGAGCCTGCAGCCGGGCAACTCCAGAGTGCCGAGTACTGAGTACTGAGTACTGAACACAGAGTACTAAGTAGAGAGTGCTGAGTACTGCAGAGGAGATGCCAGAAACACCTGGGTCTGAGAAGGAGAAAGAAAGAAAAAGGAGACTGTGGAGTGATGTGTGTGGTCAGAGACTGAATCATGAGTTTGTATTTTTAGTTAGTTAGTCAGTTAGTTAGTTGGTTAGTAAGTTAGTTGGTTAGTTGGTTGGTTGGGGAGTTAGTCTGTGAGTTGGTGGTTGTTAAGTTAGTTATTTGTATACGTGTACATGTAGTTGTAAGTTCCCCTTGGGGATCAATAAAAGTGTTTCTGCTTCTTCTAGTTAGTCAGTTAGTCAGTCAGTTAGTCAGTCAGTTAGTCAGTTAGTCAGTTCGTCAGGCTTTTTTGTCACACGTTTCAGATTATCAAACAAATCAGACAAAGACAGCCTGAGTAAATACAAAAAGCTGTTTTTATATGATAATTTCATTTATTAGGGGAAAAAGGCCATCCAAACCAACCTGACCCTGTGTCATAAAGGAATTGTTCTTCCTTGTTTAGTACAATTTCCCCACACCCAGGCCTGCCAGACTGCCAGACCTGTAGAGTCAATAAATCACTTCAATAGAACCTGTCTGTCAACATGAAGTAGACAGCAACACATCATGCCCCAGACTCCAAGAGCACATGGCTGACTCATCCAGGAGGTCACAGAAGAACCCAGAACATCTAAAGCCCTACAGGCCTCCCCTGCCTCAGTAAGGCTCAGTGTTCAACAAGAAGAAAGAAACTGGGCAAAAATGGCATCCATGGGAGAGTTCCACCAAGGCCAAAACCACTGCTAGGCAAAAAGAACACAAAGGCCCGTCGCACATTTGCCACAAAACATCTTGATGATCCCCAAGACTTTTGGGAAAATATTCTGTGGACTGACGAAACAAAGTGGAACTCTTTGGAGGGTGTGCGTCCCGTTACATCTGCCCATAAAACAAACAGCATTTGAGAAAAAGAACACGGTACCGAGAGTCCAACATGGTGGTGGTGTGATGGTCCGGGGCTGCTTTGCTGCTTCAGGACCTGGACCACTTGCTGTAATTAATGGAACCATGAATTTTGCTCTCTACCAGAAAATCTCAGCAATGTGAAACACTCATTGCCATTTATCCCAAACATTTGATTGCAGTTGCTGCCACCTTGGTTGGCACAACAAGGTATTGGGTTAAGGGGTCAATGACTTCATCACACAGGGTCAGGTTGTTTGGATAGCTTTTCTCCCTTAATAAATGAAAACATCTGCTTTTTGTATTTACTCAGGCTATCTTTGTCGGATATTATAATTTGTTTCATGATCTGAAACATTAAAGTGTGACAAATGTGCAAAAACAGAGGAAATCTGTAAGGAGGCAAATACTTTTTCACAGCGCTGTAGATCACTTATCATAAATATTATAATGCCTTAATATGCTGGAAACATGTTAACATCCTCATGAATGTGTGTATGTGGGTGAATATAGAATATATCATTTCATTTTGTACCACTTTGCATGTTCCTGCAGGTCTGAAGCTGTTTCCTGTCGTGTTTCCAAACTGAGCTCATCTTTTCTTTCTTTTCTATCTAAATCTGCTGAAGGTGAAACCACTTCCTGTTTCGTCACAAAGCTGAAAGTCTGACGAACAGACAGAGGCTGATTTCGTTTTAGGATTATTAGAAAGCAAAGTGACATAGAAACACAACACACACATACACACACCAGTGTTTCTGCACGTAAAAAGATACACTCTCTAATACTCTCTCTCTCTCTCTCTCTCTCTCTCTCTCTCTCTGTCTCTCTCTGTCTCCCTCTCTCTCTCTCTCTCTCTCTCTCTCTCTCTCTGTCTCTCTCTGTCTCCCTCTCTCTCTCTCTCTCTCTCTCTCTCTCTCTCTCTGTCTCTCTCTGTCTCTGTCTCTCTGTCTCTCTCTCCCTCTCTCTCTCTTTCTTAAGGAAAATCCAGGTTTCCAGTTTTCACAGAAATTCTTCTTTCATCACACTTTCACTTTCTATCCATTCAGGATGGAGCTTTATTTAAACGGCGGTCTGACAGAGATGCATCAGTCACCTGGACCACCAAACCAGAACCAGCTCCACTTGGACGACCATTCAGCACCTCCAGCACAAGTTAAGCCTGTGAGTGAAAAAAATTAAGATTTGAATGTAAATTTGAATGTCAATGTTTAAAATGGACAAAGAATAACCTTGGAATTCCAGAAGGACAATAGGACAGAAAACTTGAACAGAAGTTTTTATGCATCAAATTTGGTAATATTTTACATTTTCTACCAAACCGTTAGATGTTTGAAGTTACTTTGTATCATTTGTTTTTGTTATCTACTAGTAGCTAAGGTAACTGGTAACTAATGTAACCCGTACCTAAATCTAAACAAGTAACCTAGGCAACCACTGACTCAAGTAACAAGCTACTAAATGAAGTATTGACTCCAGTAAATATCTAAAATAACTAGTAAATGTAGTGGTACAGTAAAAGTACTAAACGAGGTGGTAAGTAAGTAAAGTACCCGGTAAGTTCTGGTATTTTAGTACTGGTATCTAGTAATTACATTAAAAACTGTTACTTTACTGAACCTTCTACACAAAAACTCCTGAGCAAAAAACACACAACAATATTTACTTTAAACTTTGAGTTTTATTCATTTGTAAAATTGTGAGTTTACAGATGTGATAAATACATCAAATACATAATGACATCATGCATCGTTGTCTGTATTTGGGGTGCATCTCAGGTGAGTCACCTGACTCCTGGTCCAGGTCTGGGCTGTGGTTTGGTAAGATGACTCATGCAGGTGGATGCGTCGGCAAGGACTTGTTGGTGCTAACCTGCAGCCAATCTGTTGTCTGTTCCAGGCTGAACACACCTGGAGCTGACAGAGCTATCCTCCAGACAACACACTGCTCAGAACCAGACCAGAACCACCTCAGTAACCAGATCCACCACTGGAACATCCAGACCTATTCAGAACTACTGGAATAAGATACTGGTTCCCCAGAACCACAACAAGAACCTTCAAGAAGCAGAAACAGCAGGTTCTCGAGCAGTGCCATTGGAACAACCAGAACCTGAACCTTCATGTATCCGTCAGTCCTGCTCCCCCTCCTCCAGCTCTTCAGCCTGATGATGATGCTGGTAGCCATGCCGACACCAACCTGTCGGCTCCAAGGACACCTTGTCCAGACCACCCACAATCTGCTGAGAGACCTGGTAACCCCCTGACCTTGATTTATTTGATTTATTGAAACATTATTGTTTGGTGACATGTCCCACAAACTGCTGTTTCCTGCCTACAGGGGTCGCCGTTTCCAGACCGCTGTCTGCAGCACAATACCAACGTGTCCTTCCCAAGCTTTCCCACCACAGCATCCAATCAGAATCAGGTAACAAAACTCACTCAGCCAATCGGGAATTTCAAAGTAAAAGACTGCTGGAGTTAGGTATTGTTCTTTCAGAATAAAGGTATTTTTGGTTGATTTCTTCCAAAGTTAAATTCGGATCACTGTCACAGTGAATCAGTTGCATGATGCTGGACTCTGATTGGTTCCTTGTAGTGCCATCAGGTCTTACGGTTCGTCTACCAGACTCTAGAGGGAGCGAAGAACCTATTTCAGAATCACGAGCTTCCCGAAGGAGAGGACGCCGTCTCCTGGGACCCGGAGAAGCTGGATGACTTCCAGAACCTTCTGTACCGACTGCTGAAAGACGGGCACTGTGTGAGTATCTATCTATCTGTCTGCCTGTCTGTTTGTCTGTCTCTCCGTCTTCCTGCCTGTCTGTCTCTACATCAATCTGTCTGCCTGTCTGTCTAACCCTAACCCTGTCTGTCTGTGTTCTAAAATCACATTTAAAGTTCTATTCTGGGGATCATCTCATCTCATTCATGACATTATTCATCTTTTTCTTTATAGTTTTCCAAGTTTGCTGTTTCCGATGTTTTGTCCTCATATTTCAGTTCATTAACCTCTGCTGTGCAACAGGTAAAACATTTGTTAATTTATTTAAATTGTTGTGTTTTTACTATTTACTACTTAAACTGAGCGTTTTGATGAGAATGTGCTGTCATATCAGTGAACAGTACAATGGGCTTTTTTTTTTGGAACTGCATCCATTTGTCTGTCAGTCAGTCAGTGAGTGAGGGGGCGTGTCTTTGTGTGTCACTCAGGGCAGCTCAGGCTGTGGTTGGCTGGCTCTGAGGCGGGACTTACTCCCAACCCTGCACTCCGCTCTGAGGCTCCACCACAGCTGCTTTCCATGAAGCCACGCCCACTAGGATAGGAGCTCCTCCCACCCAACAAACCCAGTGACCTTAATAATAATTTATTCTATTTATTTACAGTGTTTACAGTTTTCCATTCTATTCAGTTGTTTATGTCATGTTTTGAATTATTTACACATAATGTATTTATTGTTTACAGATATTTATTAATGATGATGATGGCAACATGTTGGCAACATGGAGATACAAATTTAATAAACGTTTCCTGATCAAACATTTCTGAGACACTCTCTGAATTCTCAAGTTGACACACACAGACGAGCATAGACACATGTACACACAGAAACACACGCACACAAACACACACACACACACACACACAGAAACCCAAGCACACAGACAGACAAACATCAGATTGTGGCCTGCAGTGTTAAATAACAGAAAGCTTAATAAGAAGTCTGAATCAGCTTTGGGGCGAAAGAAGATCAAGTTCACACAAAGACTGAATGAATGAAGTGCGCTCTAAATGACTGCATGATTGTGAAGGGTAGCACTGTCATGCAACATGAATGCCAGATTATGATGGTGATTGATTATAAGTCTAATGACTTCATTAAAGCAGCACACACTGTAAACACTCATCCTGAACATACTGACTCAGTGTGTGAGTGTGTGTGTGTCTCAAGTTGTGCTGGGAAGTGCAGACGTTTGTACAAACACAGTAAGCTTAAACATTTTTACAGAACAAAAGCCTGTCTAAACTACACATCAGTGTAAGCCCCTCCCACTTTAGTCCTGAGTGGGCGGGGCTTCCAAAACTTCCCGTTGCTCAGGGTTGATGTATTCCTGATTAAACATGACGGAGTCTGCTCCAAGTTTAAACCTGTGGATGGCCAAGAGAGACTGAACGCTCTGAGAGAGGGGAGGGGGGTAGGGGCAGAGAGAGAGAGCGAGAGAGTAGACTAAATTGGTGTGTTTGTTCAGTTGCATGTAGAGAATAAGCAGAGTTATGTGTGTAGGGGGGTGGTTAGCTTTGTGCGTTTTGGCGTACGTACCCAGGTGAAAACAGAAAAGAAGGAGAAAACGATGGCGGCTCTGGCAGCACTCGCGCCTTCGTTCAGCGGGATGTCGTCCGCCACAGTAACCTGCCACTGATTGGCCAGGAAACAGAAACCGATGAACCACACCAGCGACCAGAGGGCTGCCAGGGTCAGAGGTCACAGAGAAAGAAAATAAATGGTCGGCCTGTGTCACATAAAGAATGTGTCAAAGGTGGGATGCTCACCTGAGACCCCGATGTCGGCCAAGACTGCCTTCTTCCTGTCCTTCACGCCGCTGATCTGGGGGAAATAGACATCCAGTGCCAGGAAGCCAGCACAGCTCAGGAAACACAGTGTCCCCATGGCAACACCATAGTTACAGGCATGTTGGTTGCGGTTGAACACGCAGTACTCCTCCTCCTCCTCTGGGCGGTTAACATATCCTTCGTTAGTGATGCAGCCCAGGATCACAACTGTGAAGAGCTACAGACACGGGACAATGTGTGAGCTCAGAGCTACAGACACAACGTGTGAGCTCAGAGCTACAGACACAACGTGTGAGCTCAGAGCTACAGACACGGGACAATGTGTGAGCTCAGAGCTACAGACACAACGTGTGAGCTCAGAGCTACAGACACAACGTGTGAGCTCAGAGCTACAGACACAACGTGTGAGCTCAGAGCTACAGACACAACGTGTGAGCTCAGAGCTACAGACACAACGTGTGAGCTCAGAGCTACAGACACAACGTGTGAGCTCAGAGCTACAGACACGGGGAGTCAGCTCAGTATTTGTGAGTTTATGTGTGTGCGTTTTTCAGTTTGTGTGAATTTAACAACAAAAGAAATGGGATATTAGTGATCAATAACTTCTTCATTTGTGACTAATTAATAAGTTATTGACTGAGCCTGAAGGCAAAGCTCTAGCTTTCCGAGTCGATTTACCTTCCAACCCTCACCTACGCTCATGAGCTTTGTTTTGACCCAAAGAAGGAGATTGTGGATACAACCAACTGAAATGAGTTTCAGGGTGCAGGGTGGCTGAGCCTCAGAGAGGGTGAGGAATACCCTGCTTAGCCTGATGCCACCGATAAGCAGATGGATGGATGGATGGATCTGAATTGGAGGGGTCAGTCTGCATAGGCTCAGTTAGGTTCCTGTACTTCCTGTATGTGCTCCACTCACCCAGCACGAGAGCCTCACCACCGTCTGAGGTTGTCTGATGAAGGTCACGGGGTCGAAGGCTTCACCTGCCTTCCCTGCTCCGTACGCCTGGAAGCCATCCATCGCTCAGCCCGCTTCAGCTTTAGATACGCTTCAGTCCTGTTCAGCCCTCTGGTTCCACTTCAGTCCATTTGCTCCACTTCAGTGACCCAGTTCAGCCTCGTTTAGACGTTTCCTTCTTCTTTACTTCTTCTTCCTGTTTCCTGGCCTCTTTCCTTCTTTGTACTTTCTTGTCTCTCCACCTTCTGTAATCTCTGCAGGCTCTCAGTAATCCTTATGATCCTTCTAAGAGACCAAGCAAGCTCCACCAATCACCTGGCTTAATCTAGAGAGGGGTCGGGTTAGAGTGAGACTTACTGAGACTGTCAATCACAGAGAAGGAGGCGGGGTTCACACTCAGATCTTTGTCTGACCTTGGGTTTGACCCTAAGACCATCTCCAACCAAAATTCAACCATCCAGAAACCCCAGACTGATCATGTGATCTATAGAGCCTGACAGGAATCAGCAGGTGGTTTGGTCCCACATGAAGCAGGCGTGTGAAGCGTGTGAAGCGTGTGAAGCGTGTGAAGCGCGTGAAGCGCGTGAAGCGCGTGAAGCGCGTGAAGCGCGTGAAGCGCGTGAAGCTGAGACCACTGAACACACTGCAGATGTCAGAGATCATTTGCACAGAAATAATATAAAAATATGAATTACACATTGATAAATATTTGTTTTATGATGTTGAAGCACTTTGCTGATAAAGACTTACAGTATATCAATGTTGTATCGTTCCCCTCGCTGGCCTACATTACCCAGAAGGCACTTCGGGGTAGCCGCAATGACCTTCCGGGTCGTGAGGTTAAAAGCTGAGCTGTGTCGCAGTGTGTGTGTAAGTTCTCCGTGTCTCTGTCATGGACGCTGCGCACAGACACCGCTCACTGTACAAGGGAACCACTCCGCCATGGAAGGAAACATACCGCAAGGTGAGGAAGCTGCTAGCTGCTAGCCTGTGTGTGCTATCATGGAGGCTAAGCTCGGTGTGTCTCTCTCTCTCTCTCTCTCTCTCTCTCTCTCTGTCGTTTAGCGCTGTGTGGAGCGGCTGAAGAGCAGCAGGTCTCGTGTCTTGGAGCGGTACCGGCAGACTGGAGAGGGTCCGCGGCCCGGAGGGTCCATCATGGTGCAGGAGGTGATGGAGGAGGAGTGGAGCGCCCTGCAGGCTGAGGAGCGGGACCTGTGGGGGGCCCGGGACCTGGGCCAGGTGTGTGTGTGTGTGTGTGTGTGTGTGTGTGTGTGTGTGTGTGTGTGTGTGTGTGTGTGTGTGTGTGTGTGTGTGTGTGTGTGTGTGTGTGTGTGTGTGTGTGTGTGTGTGTGTGTGTGTGTGTGTGTGTGTGTGTGTGTGTGTGTGTGTGTGTGTGTGTGTGTGTGTGTGTGTGTGTGTGTGTGTGTGTGTGTCTGAGTGACTGTGTGTCTGAGTGACTGTGTGACTGTGTGACTGTGTGACTTGCTGTGCTGTCCTGCAGATGTTCAGTGTGATGGGTGACTATGATGAGCTGTCCTTGCTTGAGGACATCCAGGAGGAGCTGTCCTCTCAGGGTGAGACACGTCCTTCTGCTGCAGACATCAGAGTCCACGTCAGTCACACTCAGTATGAACATCAACATGCCCTGGCTCTGTGTGTGTGTGTGTGTGCGTGCAGAGCGGAGCATCATCTCAGAGTTTGAGAGGAACGTGCAGTGTGAGCAGCAGTACATCTCCTCTATGGTGGAGCAGATGGAGGAGGACCAGACTCTGATCATCTGTCCCGTCTGTCACATGTGAGTTATTCCAGTTATGGTGTCTGAGAGCGTACTGCTGTTTCTACGGCAACGTCAGTGCAGCAGATGCTGATGCCGAATTCTATTTTTCCTTTTATATCTGCGTGTCTTTGAATAGAGGAAGTTTATGTGCTTCACTTCCTGTTTCACTTTTTGTCTCACAGGAACAACTTGAATGTAAACGGCCACTTGGTCTCCTGCTCCTGTGGACTCCACATCAACACCAGGGTCTGTCTGACCTCTGATCTCACTGAGCACAGTAGCGTTTATTGTGGACTTGATCTGCTGAGAGGCTTCAGATGGTGGAGCTGCAGAAACATAGACTGATGATGATGATGATGATGATGATGATTCGGCCGAGTGTGGTGGCATGGTTTCCATTTGGGCGCAGCGGTGAAACACTGACCTGCTGACCCCTCACCTGCTCTGCTCTGTCTCCTCTCAGCATCAGAAGGTTACTGCAGACCAGCTGAGACGTCTCCTGGAGTCCAGAGTGTCCGAGCACACAGATGTCTGTCTTCAAAACCCTGTCTTCACCTTAATGTCCAACAAAGACGCATCAGCCAACCTGCTGATCAGCTGCAAGGTACATCTGTCTCCATCTGTCTCTGTTTGGCTCGCTTGCTCCTTTGGTTGATTCAGTGTTTTTCTTTGTTTTCTCAGGTTTGTGATTACTTGTCCATCGTCCTCTGACCTGCCTTGGTGCCCCATCACAAATGTCAATTTTATGAGCTTGTTTGTACTATATTCTTGAATAAATAATTTTTTTTTTAGTGTGTGTGTGTGTGTGTGTGTGTGTGTGTGTGTGTGTGTGTGTGTGTGTGTGTGTGTGTGTGTGTGTGTGTGTGTGTGTGTGTGTGTGTGTGTGTGTGTGTGTGTGTGTGTGTGTGTGTGTGTGTGTGTGTGTGTGTGTGTGTGTGTGTGTGTGTGTGTGTGTGTGTGTGTGTGTGTGTGTGTGTGTGTGTGTGTGTGTGTGTGTGTGTGTGTGTGTGTGTGTGTGTGTGTGTGTGTGTGTGTGTGTGTGTGTGTGTGTGTGTGTGTCCCCCGTTTTCCTGTCACCGAGATGTTCTCACCACACTGCCTAAATGAAGGTTATCAGCTGAGGATCGTGGCTTTTAAGCTCCATTGTCTGAATGTTTTACCACCTTAAACAGTCATTATTTTAGTCAAAGTCCTGCTTTTTCCCCTCCTCGTTCTCTCGCTGCTACAAAGTGTTGGTTTGACTTAAGTGTTATTGAAGCAGTTATTCTTTCCTTTGTAAACACCTCACAAGCAGGTTAGAATCATTAAGTCATCACACCAGTGCCAGGATGACAGGACAGCTGCTGGACAGACGCTACATTCATGTAAGAATGAATCAGAAAGGCTTCTTAAGTTCATAAGAACACGGAAATCTACAACTTCATGGAATTTAGATGTTGTTTGTGTGTGTAAATGTTAACACACTGTGGACCAAAATGCATGGACCAGCAGCCGAATAGTTGCCAGTTTTCCTACAGGGCTCAGAATCCCAACCTGCTCCACCTGCTGAGCCCCCTCTGTGTGTGTGTGTGTGTGTGTGTAAAACTGCAAGAAATGTTGAAAATGCATGTGTCTGAAATGTGAATTCCTCAATTGCTGGGATTAATAAAGGGTGTTCTTCTTAACAATTTGTAATTGGATAAGAATCCAGATGGATGCCAGGGTCCCTGGTGTCCACGTGTGTCACCATAGAAACAAAGTCTCAGGGGTTGACTCAAACATATATACGCACAATTAGGCCTACAGAGGAACCGTGTGACAGTAAACATCCTGGTTGTCCACATTTAATCCAAATGTTCACCAACACAAATAAAACTAGAATGTGCAAGTCGTTTACGTCATGGAAGCTCTGTTTAGTCACAGAAACATTTTAAAATCACACAATGGATGTTTAGGTTTTAGATCTTACTTACATTCACAGAGAAGTCCTGTGAAATATGTTTGAATCCATTATTTACCCAATTATTGAATGAAAAGTACATCACTGAAAACGCCTCCGGACTCCAGTCAGGTTGTAGTGACACAGGTCTGCCGGGAGAGGGCAGGCTTTCCCCGGCCGACCAGTGTGCCCCCTGACCGGAAAACGAGCAGGCAGACGGACGAGCAAGCAGAGGAAAGATGGCAGCCGCGGCAGTGGCTGAGTTTCAGAGAGCTCAGTCTCTCCTGGGAACAGACCGGGATGCCTCCATCGATATCCTACATTCCATCGGTACGTATCCGTGTGTTTGGTGTTTGACGCGGGGACAAAAGCGCCACGGAGCAGCGGAGAGGGCTAGCTTAGCACTTAGCGGCTATGCTAAGTGAGTCTGCGTGCACAGTGAGTCAGCAGCAGAGGGCTAACCGGTTAGCAACACACCGGCAAGCCTGTCTTGCTAACGTCATTCATCTGACAGGAGCCTGCTGAGTTAGCATGTAGCCGCTGCTGTTAGCGGGGTCTGATCAGCTGGCTGGCCGAGCGACAAGCGGACCAGAGTGAAGACGGTGCGCTGCTGTATGTTTTAGCTTGTAGCATAGATGCTAACAGGGCTACTTAACACTTTATTGTTTATATGCTGCTGTGATTCTGTTAACACAGATCAGATGACATCACCAACACTTCACCTGTGTGTGTGTGTGTGTGTGTGTGTGTGCGCGCTCGCTCTGGTCCTCTGGTCCTTTCACCTACATGAAGCTTTGTTCTCCTGTGGGCCTTTGCGCCTCAGTGTGACTCTAGGCAGACAGATAAATCAGATCAGATCAGATTATATGTGGATTAGTTTCCAAGTGAGTGTTTCACAGAGCTACAGTGGCTTCTTGATGTAGAAATAAACATGATCAGGTTCTGGACTTCTTCATGAACTTCAGGCTTTTAGTCATAGATTATTTACTCAATTACATACAGAAATCTGAAAGATCTGTCCAAATGTACCCTATGTTTCTCTGATTGTCATTTAGACGGTTTAAGTACCACAGATATAGATCTATAGATCTATCCAGCCCCTGTATGTGCCTTTGTATCGGATGGTTGTTTTGTGTTGTGTTGGTGAACTCATGCCTTCAAACTTTCACTTCTAGTGAAGCGTGAAATCCAGGAGAGTGATGAAGAGGCTCTGCGTGTGAAGGAGCAGAGCATCCTGGAGCTGGGGGGGCTGCTGGCCAAGACGGGCCAGGCTGCAGGTAACACACACACACACACACACACACACACACACACACACACACACACACACACACACACACACACACACAGTCACTATATAGGCTGGTTTGAGAAACCTGGTTGATCTCCTCTGTTAAAGCACCTTCCCTCACTATGTGAACACATGAACACACACTCTCCTTCCCTCTCCTCCTCTTCTCAGAGCTCGGAGGTCTGCTGAAATATGTGCGTCCGTTCCTCAACTCCATCTCCAAGGCCAAGGCGGCCCGGCTGGTCCGCTCCCTGCTGGACCTCTTCCTGGACATGGAGGCGGCCACGGGCCAGGAAGTGGAGTTGTGCCTGGAGTGTATAGAGTGGGCCAAGGCCGAGAAGAGGACCTTCCTCAGACAGGCGCTGGAGGTGAGTCCATGTGGAAGGATGAGATGATGTCTGGATTGACTCATGATCATGACAGTGGCAGGAAGTAGAAACCTCCTAAAAACGAAAGAATGTAGTTGTGTGTCCCTGACGTGTGTGTGTCGTTTGCTCTCTGACCTCAGGCTCGTCTCATCTCGCTGTATTTTGATACAAAGTGCTACCTGGAGGCGCTGCAGCTGGGTGAGTGTGTGACTCTGTCTGTCTTCTGCAGAGCTCATTTTATAAACATGTATGTTCATGTGTGGGCTCCATGTGTTTCTGATGCTTCAGGCTCCCAGTTGCTGCAGGAGCTGAAGAAAATGGATGACAAGGCTCTGCTGGTGGAGGTTCAGCTGCTGGAGAGTAAGACGTACCACGCCCTCAGCAACCTGCCCAAAGCTCGAGCCGCCCTCACCTCCGCCAGGACCACCGCCAACGCCATCTACTGCCCGCCCAAACTACAGGCAGCACTGGACATGCAGTCAGGTAGCGTGCTGGACACACACACACACACACACACACACACACACACACAGAAGTGGATCATGAAGCCTGATGTGTGTGTGTTTGTAGGGATCATACATGCAGCAGAGGAGAAAGACTGGAAGACGGCGTACTCTTACTTCTACGAGGCCTTTGAGGGCTACGACTCCATCGCCAGCCCGCGAGCCATCACGGCCATCAAGTACATGCTGCTCTGCAAGATCATGCTCAACACGTAAGAAGATCAGCAGCACTATTGACACATTCAGAATAGATGGAGTTGTTCTTTTAGACGTCATCATGTTGAGTTGATCTGAACCAAGCACCTGTTTGTTTGTGATGGCCTCTTTCAGGCCAGAAGACGTCCAGACTCTCATCAGTGGTAAACTGGCTCTGCGGTATGCTGGCAGACAGGTAACTGGACCTGCATGCAGCTGGACTCAGCGGGACTCAGGGTCACGGGGTCACATGTCTCTAACTGCTCTGTGTCTCCTCAGACAGACTCACTGAAGTGTGTGGCACAAGCCAGCAAGAACCGATCGCTCGCAGACTTTGAGAAGGTTTGTGTTCACTTTGTCTCAGAACAGAAACGTACAGGCGTAACAATACCTCCACCAAGTCCATGACCATACGTGACCTTAACCAGAAAGAATAAGGATCTTAGTCATTCGAATGTGAACCAAATGTTTCCCACTGAGCCTCTTAGGGTCGGGGTCTGGGTCTGTGTGGGTCAGGCTCTGTGCGGGTCAGGGTCTGTGTCTGTGGGGGTCAGGGTCTGGGTCTATGGGGGGTCAGGGTCTCTTCTCCAGAGAGCTACACTGACCTCCCATCGACCAATCACACACATCAGGAGCAGTGAGGGCTTCAGTGCCTTGCTCAACAGCACTTACACAGGCTCAATGTGACCTTAACCACCTCCTCCTGGGCCTCCTCAGGCTCTCACAGAGTACCGAGCCGAGCTGAGGGACGACCCGATCATCAGCACCCATCTGACCAAACTGTACGACAACCTGCTGCAGCAGAACCTCATCAGGGTCATCGAGCCCTTCTCCAGGGTCCAGGTAGGTTCTGCCACACGCCGGCTGGGGCCGCACCGTACCATGTGTTCACCTTTTAAAGGCCCGGTTGTACCGTTACATGAGTAGTTCTGAAGTGATTTTCCTGAAACGTGGTTGTGGGTTCAGGGAAGATTTAGTGAGAAAAAGCTGAAGTGGATGCGGAGGAAACTGCTTCTTTATCTGCATTTAAAAAAAAATATTGAAAGTAGAATTTTCCCTCATATTGATGGTTGATCCGAAGACGCTTTACAGGACAGTGAATGTTTGAGGTGGAGGTTCTGTCACCAGTGAACCAGACGGTTTGTCATGTGGACAGACGGGCTGATGGAGTCTTTAGCTGGCACTGAGTCCAGGCCTTAGACGGCCCCTCAGGTCCACCTGCTGATAGATTAACCTGCTGTGCTTCTTTTCTTCACTCACAGATCGCACACATTTCCATTCTCATCAAACTCCCTAAGGTAAGAGTTTTCCTCAAACATAGACAAGCATGATGATGATGATGATGTCACAGGAAGTAGTCAGAGTGACGGTGAATGTTTGTGTCCTGCAGAGGGAGGTGGAGAGGAAATTATCACAAATGATTCTGGACAAGAAGTTTCATGGTACGTGTGACTTCATAACTCCTGTGTGACTCTGAAACTCCAAACGCGTCCTTCACTAACCCCCCCCCCCCTCCCCTCAGGTATTTTGGACCAAGGTGAAGGTGTGCTGATCGTCTTTGAGGAGCCGGTGGTGGATAGGACGTACGAGGCGGCGCTGGAGACGATTCAGAACATGAGCAAAGTGGTGGACTCACTCTACAACAAAGCAAAGAAGCTCACATAGGTGAGAGGCCACTAATGAACCGGGTGAAGAACAGCAGCAGTGGAACTTCCTGTTTGACATGGAGTCACCATCTGTCAGGTTGTTCCTGCTGTTTGTTTGTTCCGTTCCTTTATGTTTATATGCATATATTTATATATTTGTGTGTGTGTGTGTGTATATGTATATAAAGGTTCCCTACACTTGTAAGGAACATGTATGTCCTGTCAGTCTTGAGTGATTGGAGCAAATACAAAAACGTTCCTGACGTTTGATTCTTTGTATTCTGGCTCTGCTGGCTCATATCTGGTGACAGGTCTCTCCATTTCCATCTTTTGGTCGCCATCCACAAGCTTCTGGTTGAATCTTCTCTCCTCTGGACAGAGTCTGTGCACTTCAGCTTAGACATGGACTTGTTTCTTCAGCACAGCTGCTTTCATGTATCAATAATAATGGTCAATGATCAATAATAATTCCCAGTCTTCATCTCTCCCCTCAGGACCTTTGGCCTTCAGTCCGCCTGGACCAATCAGAGCTGCTGGAAGAAGAGGAGAGGAGGACGAAGGGATCACAGAGACTAATAGACCAGCTGATCAACACAGTGACCCCTGCCCCCTCTTCTAATCTGATTGGTTGATTTGAAGCAGTACCTTCCCCTTGTGGACAAATCCAGCACTGCGCCCCTCCTCCTCTGGTTTGTGTTCAGCTGGACGCCTTCCTGTCTCTTCTCCTCTGTTTCTCTCTGCTCATCAGGGAATCATGTCAAATAACACGTCTGAACACATGAACCGGTCTACTTACATGTATGAAATATGACCCCTCACCTGTCTCACTCCCTCACAAGGCATTCTGGGATTTGTGGAGCATACGGGGGGGGGGGGGGCTGCTCGCTGTGCCGCAGGGAGGGGTGGACTTCATCGCCACCTTCGCCCCCCTTGAACCTCCCCCCACTTCCTGTTTGTATATATAATGTTGCCAAGCGCCTGTGATCACCTGAGGCCAGACGTGTGAGCCCCTTTTTTACGACCTTAAAGAACAGAACAAACACAAGAGTTTGGCTTTGGAATGGGCCGCAAACTTTCTGCTGGAGGAAATCCTGCTGTATATTTGTGGGGATTTGATTTTGAAAGGACTGGAGGGTTTATCATATATGACATAGAAAAACACAAACGCTAATAAAAAAAGTTCAACCTGCAAACCGTGTGATTTAAGCCAAAGCTCCTAAATGAACATGAAGCTTAGATGACACGACCTGTGCTGGAGGTTTGAGCTTTATTGTGAAGGATTAGAGAAGAGGAAGTGACTCAAACTGTGTCCTTCCATATTGACAAAATGTCTTTGTACATAGAGATGGGAAAATCGCACATTATCAAGAAACAGAACAGAAGCTCATCGGTATATTCCTGATAAACTCCAGAGGTGATCTGGCTGTAATATCTGCAGATCTTTGGGAAAAAGGTTTCCTATCACACGTCTGCTCCCCTGTAAACTGTCTACCTTCCAGAGGAACGCGGCCCATCTGTACCGTAGAGAAGCAGGATGGTTCAGTCTCAGATAAGTTTGGCGGCCTTCTGGGAGATCAGAAGGTTCAACGATACAAACTGTGAAAGAGTTGGATGTGTTTAGTTGCTTATCATTCTGTCACTTTACAATCTTTGGTTGAAGCACGTTGTAAGTACAGCGTTGACCTTTGAGGGATTTTACTGTCCATTTTCCACTTGTTTGTTTTTATTTTGAGACAGAAAATAAACGGATGTCTTTTTTTAAAGAAACAATGAACCACAAAGAAATAATATCAAATTCCGTCATTGTCCACATATCTCCCAGGGTGCATTGGGGCAGATTGTGCAGCCATGCTGACGCCCAAGGGCGAGAAAGAGGAGGTAGGTCGCCTTCGGGTCCTTCCGTTCTTCCTCTTGTGTTTGGGTCGTTTGCGTGATGAACCTTTGAACTAAATATGAATTGGGGACAACAGACTCAAGTTTTACTTTGGCACACAAATCTTTAACTACAAGTGCAATTTTCATTAGTTTGCTGTCAAAATCTACTTGTCTGCAGATTTGTGTTGATGATTGTGGACAAGTATGAAAGATCTGTAGGAGAATAACAACAAACGAGACCAACAAATGGCCAGAAACAACGAGGCCACAAAACCAAAAATGGACCCACTAACCCTCTCTCTCTTCTCCCTCTTCTCTCCCCTCCCTCTCTCCTCTCTTCTCTCTCCCTCTCCTCTGCTCCCTCTCCTCTCCCTCTTCTCTTCTCTTCTCTCCCCTCCCTCTCTCCTCTCTTCTCTCTCCCTCTCTTCTCTCTCCTTTCCATCTCTTCGCTCTCCTCGCCCTCTCTTCTCTCTCCCTCTCTTTTCTCATCCTCTCCCTCTCCTCTCTCCTCTTTTCTCCCCTCTCTTCTCTCTCTCCCTCTTTCTCTTTCGCCCTCTCTGCTCCCTCCTCGCACTCTCCTCCCTCTTTTCTCTCCTCTCCCCTTCTGTCCTCTCCCTCTCTTCTCCCTCTTTCTCTTTCGCCCTCTCTGCTCCCTCCTCGCACTCTCCTCCCTCTTTTCTCTCCTCTCCCCTTCTGTCCTCTCCCTCTCTTCTCCCTCTTTCTCTTTCGCCCTCCTCGCCCTCTCTTCTATCTCTTCTCTCCCTTCTGTCCTTGCCTCTTTTCTCTCTCCTCTCCCTCTCCTAATTAATTCAATCTTGTTTTAACCTTATCTAATTAAACCATTAATTAAAACAAAGTCGATTCAGTCAACGTTCAAACGGGAGATATAGCAAAGGGAAGTCCAGATGTTACTACGTATAGAACATGGATGACGTAGTACCGCTCCAGTGATGTCACAGAGCCACGTTTATTCCTACTGTAGCGCGACACATTGTGACTTTATTGGAGCTTTTCTTGTTATGTGCTCATTGTTCAGTTGTGATGAAGAAGCAGGAAGCGAGATGAGTGACGTCATGTGCGTCTCCTCCAAACAGGAAGAAAACATCCAGCTGTTAGCAGTGCGGGCTAGCTGCAGTTAGCTTGACTCGCACAGTTATGAAATCGGGCCGCGCGTAGAGAATAAAGCGACATTAGTTTAATGATGGTTTGTCCGTAAAAGTGACGGCGCCAAACGACAGGAAAGAGGGAAGAGCTTGTGTTTTTCATCCACGTTCCTCCGCTCCAAGGTACTTTAGCTTAGCTAGGCTAATGCCGCTAGCAGCGTGTAAAGCAGCTAGCATGGATGCCCAGCTGGCGTGTTTATTGTTTATATGCAGATTTAATCACGATGAGCTCGCAGGCTGTTTAAAGCGCCCATACGTTAATGTGCAGCGTTTAAGCTGTTAGCTCACTCATGTTCTTCTCTCGTCCATTGACCAGATACTAATATTAATGTTACTATAGCAACACTTCTACGATTATTGCTGCTAAGATTGATCATTGTTTCTAGTGCCAGACGCAAATCAACATTCACTAATGTTGTGATTATTGTTATTGTTGTAGTAGTAGAGGTAACAGTTTGGTAGTAAACAGAGTTTGTGTCGCCCCCTGCAGGCGTGAATGACTGACTTGGCTCCTCCCACTGCTCTCAGTGAAGTCCAGCTCCGCTTCCTGTGCCACGATGACATAGCCAACGTCAAGCTGCTCTGTGCCGACTGGTTTCCCATTGAGTGAGGATCCTCCCATCCTTGTAACATATTACCACAGTGACGGGATTCTGTCTTAAGGGGGTATTGTTAGCTTAGCTTCAGGCTAAGCTAACAATACTTAGGCTAAGCTAAATCATTTTCTTAGGAAGGTTTTCATAAAGAACAAATAAGCCAGAGTGCAGCAGAATGACTGTGGATGCTGTCACCATGATAACAGCAACACATATCTTCCATGTGTTTACCTGCAGGTATCCAGACTCATGGTATCAGGACATCACCTCCAACAAGAAGTTCTTCTCCCTGGCTGCCACCTTCAGAGGAGGCATTGTGGGGATGATTGTGGCCGAGATCAAAGGTCGGACCAAAGTACACAAAGAGGTATTTACTCTGCACACACCATGATCTCTGACTGACTCGTTGACTGACTTGCTGACTCACTGACTGACTGACTGACTGACTCACTGACTGGCTGACTGACTCGCTGACTCGCTGACTGACTCACTGACTGACTGGCTGACTGACTCATTAACTTACTGACTCGCTGACTGACTCGTTGACTGACTTGTTGACTGACTTGCTGACTGACTTGCTGAATGACTCACTGACCAACCCACTGACTCACTCACTCATTGACTCACTCACTGATTCACTGACTGACTCGCTTACTGACTGACTCGCTGACTGACTCGCTGACTGACTGACTGACTGACTCACTGACTGACTCACTGACTGACTCGCTGACTGACTCACTGACTCACTGGCTGACTCACTGACTGACTGGCTCACTGACTGACTCACTGACTCACTGACTGACTCACTGACTGACTCGCTGACTGACTCACTGACTCACTGGCTGACTCACTGACTGACTGACTCACTGACTGACTCACTGGCTCAATGACTGACTCACTGACTGAGTGACTCACTGACTCACTGACTGACTGACTCGCTGACTGACTCACTGACTCGCTGACTGACTCACTGACTGACTCACTGACTGACTGGCGGACTGACTCATTAACTTACTGACTTGCTGACTGACTCGTTGACTGACTTGTTGACTGACTTGCTGACTGACTTGCTGAATGACTCACTGACCAACCCACTGACTCACTCACTCATTGACTCACTCACTGATTCACTGACTGACTCGCTTACTGACTGACTCGCTGACTGACTGACTGATTGACTCACTGACTGACTCACTGACTGACTCGCTGACTGACTCACTGACTCACTGGCTGACTCACTGACTGACTGGCTCACTGACTGACTCACTGACTCACTGACTGACTCACTGACTGACTCGCTGACTGACTCACTGACTCACTGGCTGACTCACTCACTGACTGACTCACTGACTGACTCACTGGCTCAATGACTGACTCACTGACTGAGTGACTCACTGACTGACTGACTCACTGACTGACTGACTCGCTGACTTACTCACTGACTCGCTGACTGACTCACTGACTGACTCACTGACTGACTGGCGGACTGACTCATTAACTTACTGACTTGCTGACTGACTCGTTGACTGGCTTGTTGACTGACTAGCTGACTGACTTGCTGAATGACTCACTGACCAACCCACTGACTCACTCACTCATTGACTCACTCACTGATCCACTGACTGACTCGCTTACTGACTGACTCGCTGACTGACTGACTCACTGACTCGCTGACTGACTCACTGGCTGACTGACTGACTGACTGACTCACTCACTGACTCACTGGCTGACTCACTGACTGACTGACTGACTCATTGGCTCACTGGCTCACTGACTGACTCACTGACTGAGTGACTCGCTGACTGAGTGACTCGCTGACTGACTCACTCACTGACTGAGTGACTCGCTGACTGACTGACTCACTGACTGAGTGACTCGCTGACTGAGTGACTCGCTGACTGACTCACTCACTGACTCGCTGACTCACTGACTGAGTGACTCACTGACTGAGTGACTCACTGACTGACTCACTCACTGACTGAGTGACTCACTGACTGAGTGACTCGCTGACTGACTCACTCACTGACTGAGTGACTCGCTGACTGACTGACTCACTGACTGAGTGACTCGCTGACTGAGTGACTCTCTGACTGACTCACTCACTGACTCGCTGACTCACTGACTGAGT